>NW_025336347.1:3884776-4112716 GCF_004798865.1 Varanus komodoensis
AAAAGAGTGTTAGCTATGACCATCGTATTCTCTTGACAAAATTCTACCAGCCTGTGCCCTGCTTCATTTTGTACTCCAAGGACAAACTTGCCTGTTATTCCGGTTATCTTTTGGCTTCCTACTTTAGCATTCCAATCCCCCATGATGATAAGGACATCATTTTTTGGAGTTAATTCTAGAAGGTGTTGTAGGCCTTCATAGAACTGGTCAACTGCAGCCTCTTCAGCACCAGTGGCTGGGGCATAGACTTGGACTATTGTGATGTTGAATGATTTTCCTTGAACTTGAACTGAGATCATTCTGTTCTTTTGGAGATTGTATCCCAGTACTGCTTTTCCTACTCTTTTATTGACTATGAAGACTACTCCATTTCTTCTGAGGGATTCTTGCCCACAGTAGTATACCTGATGGTCATCTGAATTAAATTCACCCATTCCTGTCCATTTTAGTTCACTGATTCCTAAGATGTCGATGTTCAGTCTTGTCATCTCTTGTTTGACTACATTCAGCTTGCCTTGATTCATGGATCTTACATTCCAGGTTCCTATGGAGTATAGATCTTTACAGCATCGAACTCTCCTTTCACCACCAGATACATCTGCAACTGAGTGTCCTTTCGGCTTTGACCCAGTCGCTTCATATTGGACACCTTCCGACCTGAGGGGCTCAACTTACAGCGTCATATCTTTTTGCCTTTTGGTACTGTCCATGGGGTTTTCATGGCAAAGATACTGGAGTGGGTTGCCATTTCCTTCTCCAGTGGATCACATTTTGTCAGAGCTCTCTGCTATGACCTGTCCGTCTTGGGTGACCCTGCATGGCATGGCTTATAGCTTCATTGAGCTATGCAAGCCCCTTCGCCACGACAAGGCAGTGATCCATGAAGGAAAGTTATTGTGTACAACAAGCTAAATATAAGCCAACAATGTAATGCAGCTGCAAAGGGGGTAAATGCTGTTTTGGGATGCATTAATGGAAGTATTGCTTCCAAATCAAGATAAGCAGTAGTTTCCCTATACTCCTTACTAGTCAGACCTCATCTGGAATACTGTGTCCAGTTCTGGGCACCAAGAAAGATGAGGAAAAATTGGAAAGGGTCCAGAGAAAGGCAACAAAGATGATCCAGGGTTTGGAAGCACTGCCCTTTCAGGAGAGACTGAGACAACTGGGAATGTTCATCCTTGAGAAGAGAAGCCTGAGGGGGGACATGATATCCCTCTATAAGTACCTCAAAGGCTGTCACAAAGAGGAAGGTCAAGATCTCATCTCACTGATACCTGAGTGTAGGACATGGAATAATCAAGTTGCAACAACCCAGATTCAGGTTAGATATCAGGAAAAGTTTCCTCAATGTCTGAGCAATTATATAATGGAACCAGTTTCCTAGAGAGGTGGTGGGCTCTCCCACACTAGCAACATTCAAGAAGAAATGGGACCATCATCTGAGTGAGTTTAAACGGTGACCTGAAACAGCAGAGGGTTGAACCCAATGGCCTTTATGGCCCCTTCCAACTCTACTATTCTGTGTTTCAGTGTGTGACCCATATGCAGGCAGCAGGAGGACTGAAGTTGGGCAGCTCAACCCTGATACCACCTTCTATATTGGGTGGATGTATGTCATGTGCATGTCATATTTTCTATCGCAGCTTCTGTGAGAAGAAACCAAGATAATGAAAAAGCCATTTAGCATATAACATTTCTTTTTGTCCCTTTTCTGCTGGACTCAGCTGAGTAACTCTGGTATAAACAAGCCTCAGGTAAGCTTTCCGACATTACTTTCAAGAAGGGACAGTACCTCATACTTGTATAAGAACTGGAGCAGTCCTTACAGCATAATGGCCAAGCAGATTTGGATAATTTATGGAAGATGTTCCTGCACTTCAAAGGAGTCTTCATGACTGGGTTGAACTGATCACCATATTTAAGTTCAGGAGAGTCCATCACTCGGCTTGGCTACTCACCGGTAGCCAGACCTTCTTGGCTGTGGGGTCCATCCACTGGAACACCCTGCTTGATGCAGTTCAGAAAATGTTTTCAATGTTCCTTGAAAATGAAGCCACCCAGACTTTGTTTGGCTTATCATTAATTGCCGTTAATTGCTTCTCCAGATGAATTGCAGTAAATCATATGCTGCTTCATCATCTTATTTCTTATACTCTGCAATATTGTTATTGTAATTGAAATGGTTTTAATGGTGTATTTTAAAAGTCATTTACATATTGTATATAAACCATTCAAAGTTGCCATTCTATTAAGTTATATTTAAGTACTATTAATAGTTCAATAAATAAACAGCAATGATGGAATGTATGGTTAGAAAAATTGCTTTAGCCATTTTAAATCAAGAACATTCCTGCATATTTGCGTGTGGAGTCTTGTCCGTTCTTGCTCCCTGCTTGTGGCTTATGACCATCACTATGGCATAGATTTATCTAAGGCAGGTAGATTAGTGCAATGGACTATCCTGGGCTGTTTGCTATATGTTGCTGCTGCTATTTATTAATTATTGAACAAAACTAATATAAAAGGACTCTGGCAGAGTCACAGGTGGAATATTACAAAACAAGAGGCAATGAACAAACATAACCGATGATGAAATCACGCTCATTTTCGCAATGCTTTGTTTAGCAACAGAGAATTGTTCCAATTCAAATAACGAAGAATTTCCAATCATGCTTTACTGAATGACCATTTTGAAAGAGCACTGAGGTCTGACAGTGCAAGAAGCAGGAGTTATGAATCCCTGAACTGGGTGCTGAGGAGCATGGCTGATTCCAGACTTAAGGAACTCCTGGCAGACGGTATAGCAAGGGGTTCCCAACCAATATGGGCCCCTTCCTTTTGCCTAGCCTTTTCCCTCTGCCTTTACCTTTACCACACACTGGCAACAGCATCTCCAGATGATTTTCTTTTATCCTTTCTAAAAGCATCTTCACACTGCTTTGCCTCTTATTTATTTATTTTTTACATTTTCATACTGCCCTATAACCCACAGGGTAATAAACATGTAGAAAACACATTTTAAACATATAGCAATAAAATATATAACAGAACTTGGCAAAACTCAGATGTCCTCGTTCCCCCCTCCATCCATGCATGTGCACACACACAAAACTCTTGTGATTATGGCAGTCAAAGCGGAGCTCTTGTTTTGGTGCAACCAGATGGTTCTCATGTGTGTTTTCCTACGATGTCTTAAAAACTTAGAGCACGGTGGAAAAAGCGGCATGGCAACATGTTCCAAAGATGCCAGGGATATCTGAAAGATTCTATCTATCTCTATAAAAATATTGATATTCTTAATTAAATTATGGTTTAATGACAAAAGAAATGCTTTTACAGTCTACTGTGGAAATACAATTTTCATGTCAGCATAAGATGGAGTGAGATACACATATGCAGGCAATACAATGCATAAGCAATACAATCTACCTCTGCAGGTAGCCCCCAAGTTATAAAAGCCTGAACTACAAACAGACTGTACTTACCAGCAAACGCCATAAAGGCTATTAATTTTTTTTAATTACTTTAGAAAATTGTCATTGCCATAGAGAGAGGGGAAATAGAGGAGAAAGAGGGAGGGTCTCCAAAGCATCACCATGGAGAGAGAGGAAGCGAAAGGGGAGAGAGGGAAAGCTTCCAAAGCAGGTCTTCCTGCCCCACCCATCCAGAGAGGAAAATTTCTGTGGTATTTCCTTGCTGCAAAGAGGAGGTGCGTGTTGAGTTGTGGGATGGCTAGAGATATTTGTGGTTTTTCCACTTTTACAGGAGTCCTACAGCCCTAATCCCCACAAATGTGATGGCTGACTCTACATGATAAAACTTACAGACAAATTTAAAATTTGCAATTACAGATGAATTTCTGTTTTCTCAGGAACAGAACTGGTCTGTAACCCAGGAACTGCCAGTATATCACAGTGAATAGCCTTCAGTAACATTTCCCGCACAAGCTCCACCAAAATGAGCTGGAACTACATGAGAGAGTACATGTGATGGAAAATAAACTTTTATTCCTTGGCAAGAAGCTGTATGTATGGAACATCACAGGAAGTGATTAGATTTTGTTCCATAAGAGATAGAGAAAACTATAAGCAATACATCAAAAACAAAAGGTGTATCAAAGAATAGATCTAAATGGCTGACAATCTAAGGCTTTGTCATTCCTGTCAAAGGAAAATACCCCAGAGGTTTTTCAGGCGCTATTTGCATTATTTTTACTCTCTCTCTCTCTCTCTCTCTCTCTCTCTCTCTCTCTCTCTCTCTCTCTCTCTCTCTCTCTCTCTCTTGATCACAAATAGAATTTGTAGCATGAAAACTAAATGAAACACTTTTTGGTAGGAGGAAAAAGGAGTTTGCAGGTGCAAGCAAGCATGAAATGAAATTCTGCTAATGAGTTTCCATTTAGGAGCTAAATACATAATCAAATCATTTTTTAACCTGATGCACAGTAGCAAGAAAATCAATTTATTCATCATAAGTGTTACTTTGTGTATTGATGTTCTCAATGAGTCTAAAACTGGCTACACCAAGTGAACAGTTCAATTTCAGATAGGTTTATATTTTAGCTGCATAATTTTCTTTGAAACAAGCTGTGATTGTTTGTGAACAAAAAACATGGTGAAATGTGTTGTTTTCTAAATCAGTACCCCCAAATGTCTAAAGCTTAGGGTGCTTGTGGAATGTTTCAAAAATGAATATACAACCTTGTGTTCACTACTTCTGGGCCTATTTGCAAATACATATCAGCAATATAAAACCTCTTGATTTTTCTCCCCTTTCCTGCTTTAATTTTAAAAAGTTAGTGAGGCCAAGATGAAAGGAACAATAATGATGCCTGAATACATATTTTGAACCAATCTGAGCAGTTGTAATGTTTTAGGGTGCAATCCAGTGGCACCTCTCAACATTGTCTTGGGGAGGCGGGGTAGGAATATTTGGTCTGATTCTGAATGCTCCCTTCCTTACAGCCAGTGCTGAAAGAACCATGTTGGCTGCCTTCTACAAGGTCACGAGTGAACCCTGGAGGGGCAGAAAAGTCACATACTCGGGGGAGGGGGTGGGATCAACAAGGTACGTTGATTCCTACTGGCATCTTTCTCTAGATGGCTGAAAACAGATGTCTGTAAAAACCCAGGTGTGAGGCATGGCAGTGACTGAGATGCCCATTGCTACACCCCATTCTGGGCATCAGAAGCACATGTGTGCCTGACTTCAAAGGCAGAGGTAATAGGATTGTGTCTTTAATGTTTTAATTTGTTGTGTTGCTTTTTATTTTAATGCTACTGTTTTTAGTCTAACATTGGACTAAAATGGTGACAATTCCCTGCTGGAGAAGGGTCACAGCTCAGCAGCAAAGTCTATGCTTTGTAAGTAGATGGTCCTACGTCCAGTCTCTGGACTGTATCTCTGGATGGTAGAACAGGAAGGAAGGCAGTTCTCCCTCACCAATGCTGCCTCATGGTACTTCCTCATCATCTGATCTGTAGTGGCTCTGAGATAGGTATGGTGACTTCAGCAGCAAAGACAGGAAGGGAAGTCCTCCTGAAGTCTTCCTAAAATTGGAAGACTGCTCACATGACATTCAATTTCATCCTCTGGTACCTCTGTTAAAAGGAGCTCAAGGAATAGGCTGAGAAAAATCTCTACCCAAAACCTTGGAGATTCCCTGACAACTCCAGTGGGCAATTTTGGGCTACAAGACCAATGGGCTAACAGGCAGCTTCATACATTCGTAATGTTAAAATTAAGAGAAGTACTGACAGTTTATCCAGTCCAACAAATCAACACATGTAGCTATGCCACCATCATTTTTCAAAGGAACTGTCTGGGTTGCACCATGGATAGCTAGCACCATTCCAGAAAGGTGCTTCCTCAACTGTTACAGTTGCAAACCCAGAAGGAAAAATGAATGTACTGCAAGAGTCGGAGAGAAGGTGCTTGCTTACTTAATCATTTTATGCCAAACTTGTCCTTGGACTTCAGGGATTCTGAGAGTGCAAATTTTAAAAAAGACATTAAATTGTACATATATTTGAGGGAAAGTATTTTTTTCTTTTTTGAAGAGATCTAATTGATTTCTTGTGCTGTTTTGAGAATGGTTTTTTAATATTTATGTAGTAATTCAAATGTATTAAAATTTGGCTGAATAACTTTTGACTGAGAATCATTTCTCTTTTGTGCAAGTGTTCTTCTGGCAGATAAAAGCGGTAGAATCAACATTAAGACACTGTTTAATTCATGACTGAAGCCATGTTTGTTTTGTTTTTTCAGATACATTTTCATTATATGTGAATTGATGCAAGTTTAATTAATTGACTGAGCTCAAGCTATTAACTGCTTTATATTTACTGAACGGGGTGATAGCCTCCCACTTGTCTAAATGGCCTGACACTGCTGGGGTATTCCACTGGGCTCCAGCAACCAATAAAAACCATTTGTCCTTTCTTCCTTCTCCAGTGCTATGATTGATTTGGTGGAGAGTTTTTATGTGCTCTTTATTGGCCTACAATCAAAATCAAAATATATTCTTATGTGACATGTAATAACCAGTTATTCTGTGCCAAAGTCTGGGCTGGTTTGGTGCCCAAAACCAGAACAACAACTACTACTTTATTCACGGGATCATTCCCAAGGCCTGGTGGACCCCTAGGAGTCCTGGTGGAACAGCTATAGGAGAGCAAACTCTTCCCCCCAGAACTGGCCTCAGCAACCCAGGTCTTCCTGCAGCTGCAGCCTGTACCTTGCCTTCCTGCTTCTGCTCCAGCTTCTTGCCCTCTGTCTTGCCTTGCTGTGTTCCCTCACCAGCACAGGTCCTTCTGTCTGCTGCTGTGCCTGCATTCTGCCTGACGATTCCTGCTGCATTTCCTGCCCTTCCACATTGCCTTGCTGTTGTGCCTGCCTCTTGCCTGACCTATATCCTGCCTCGCCTGTGTCTCCTGCTTCACTGTCTTGCCTCAGTAATGCAGGGCTTCCTATGAGCTGTGATTCCACTCCTGCATCTTGCCTGTACAGAATTGGTCCTCCTGTGAGTGCAACCAGCTGGTGGCCACCACTGGTGCTGTAGCTGACAAGCTACAATCCAGTAGTCAGTCTGGCAACTGCAACAAGTCAGAACACCATTTTAATTCCACTGGAATGCAAAGACAGACAAATACGTGATGTACAAATAAACAGGTATAACCTACATAGATATAATCATGCAAATATCAACATATAGCTGGACCAGGAAAACAAACCTTTTCCCTCAGACATCAACATGTGTGTGTCCTTGAATGTAACTGACACTAACCAGGCACCCTTCCAGAGACAGCCAGCTGACCCTTGGCAAGTAACAGCCTGAACAAAGGACAATCCACGTCATCCTTCCTCCTCCTCCTCCTCCTCCTCAGAATAGCACCCCATTCTCCCCACTCCTTGAAAGAATCTTCATTCTCTTTGGAATGCAGCCCAGAAAGATCATGTAAGTTTTCACTTTTGTAACCTATTGGAAAGTGTTAACTGTGTTATGTATAACCCTTTAATGATCAATATATAAAAGCATCAGCTGAGGACTGCTCAGGTATGCCATCTGGAATGATTTGTTGCTTTCTGGTTACTCCTGAGAATAATTTTTGAAAGAAAACCTTCACTTGTTGTGTATTTTGTGCATATGCACACCAGGACACAGACCATTTGGTCAAGATATCTGATGATGCATTGTGAGAGATTTAAAACTGTGGCCGGAGTGAGTTCTGCCTTGTGAACCAATCACCCATGGAAGCCATGGGCAAATGGGGGTGGGGGGCAGAACAAATCTGGTATCCTGTCTGGCGTTCACAGGTCAAAGCAGCTACAGTCACATCAGTGAAAGGTCAGGGAACTGTAAAACACAACACTCAGGTGCTGGCAAATAGATCAGAAAACTGACAGCTCTCAGTAAGCCTGGACTGGCTGAAGTCTTTCCATCAATGAAAGTAATAGTAAGCTGCCTCAGCAAATAATTAAAATATTAGCAAGACACACAAAGCTTGTTCTGCCTTAAGTCCTGCCTCCTTGAAGGAGGAGGCCATACTCCTTAAAGGCTCTTAGCCTGGTTTTATATAGTTTGACTTTTTCAAGGATAAGTCTTCAACTTTAAGGAGACCGAGGTGCTACCTGGACTCATTTTGAGGCAATAGTCGAACCATATCCTCTAAATGAAGGTAACAAAATGTCTCCCTTAGGAAAGCACTCTGAATGTCGATGTCACCTGAATACACTCTGGGATGTCCAGAGTATGTCGGGCCCTGCCAAAAAGCTAGCTTTATGAGAGATGGGCCTTCATTAGGCCCTGGCATTTGTTTAAGCATGTTTTATGCTCACATCAGGTCTTTAATGTGATACTTAACATTGCCTGGTTTGTATATTTTTTGGGTCATAGAAAGAATACCCTAGCTATTCTTCCAGAATTTAAATCCTAAAGAGGACTTGATTACTCTTTTTTCCCATTTATTGAAGTGCAAGTGTTACTCCAGTATTTGCTGACGTTCTAAGAAGCTCTTCCAGTTTAGCCCATCAGAACTGATGAAATTCCAGGCAAAGATGATATGATTACAGAATATAATTGAATCCACTGCAAAAGAACCCCCGACCCTTCAAATATCTATTATCAATCATACGTTCGTATGCCTGCATTTTATTATAATTTTCATGAATGTGTGTGCGCACTCATGCACATGTGCACTTATATGTTCAGTAAATGCATATTTTCATTTATTTTCACTCTTCAGAGTTGGAAGCCTCCTTGTTGGGCTGGCAGCCAATCCCCTTAGAAAACTGCAAGTTAAATGGTCATGAATATGATCCTACAAATGAATTATAGCTTCATAGAAGAATATTTCAGCAATATTATCTTCAATCAGGAGAGGTCACACAGTACTGTATATACTTTCTAAATACATTCTCTGTGTGATTTACTTTGATATTGGCATCATAAGACAATTTGAATCTGAAAAGAAATTAATGCAGGTTTATTTTATCATAAAAATGTCAAGTGTGCACTTCCATAAATCACAGCTTTATATTAGCAGCTGCCTAGTTTGGCTGTAATCCTATTTTAATAATGATTTTGGTCGATGAAAGTCTAATCTTTAACGTTTTGTCCAGCCTTCAGTGGGGAAAAAAGGCTTCCATTTCAATGCTCTACATTCTTGGTCCACTTATTTTGGAAGCTCAGTGTTTGAGCAGGTATAGACACAATTTGCTTTTGTGCTTGGCCTTCTATGTAATATTAGCCTGAACAGATTTTATTCCCTTCAGTAAAATGGTTGGTTAAATCAAAAACCTGAATCAGCCACAGCAGCAATTAAACTTTTAACATTCTTCCTACTGCTGTTTAAACTCACTGCCTTTCTAATCAGCAGCATTCACCTGAACCTTTTTCAGTGACACGTCAAAACTTTTTATTGCTTGGGTTTTTTCAAGGAGTTGCACTTTGTGAAGACTATGGAGTAGCATTGTAAACAGGATATGTAGTGCCAATCCTGTATCAGCCCAGGCTGCGTATTGCCCATTGATAAGACTTCCTGTTCATTTAAGCATCATCACTCTACTTAGTGGAAAAACTTGCTCAGTGATAGAGCAGATGCCTTGCATGTAGATGGTCCAAGGTTCAACCTCTACCATCTTCAGTTAAAAGGATCAAGGAGCAGGTGTTAAGACAGACAGAACCTGCTTGAAACCTGGAATGCTATTGACAGAATGGATAAGTAGATAGACAAATACCCTGCCTTGGTATAAGGGAGCTTCCTATGTTTAGAAAGGAAGCCTTCAACAATATCCCACTTTGCAAATTGTTTCACAATATGCAGTGGTATGAAATATGCAGCCAATTTTATTCACCAATTACCTGTCTCACACAGCAGACAGCCCTTTATAAATGGTGTGCACTTACCGGATTATAGACCTTTGCAAAGCATTTGCAACTCCAAGTTTACTTCTAACTTAACTTGCTGAATAAAGAGCTTAACTTGCCAATAAAGAAGCAGGAACCTCTCATTAGAATTTTATCATACTCCCTGTTTTTCTTAGCCTGGAAAGGGAGATAAACTACAACTCTTTGCAAAGGGACAGCAATTGGGAGAAACTTTAACAGATGAGCTATGTTTTTCCTTGGTATTCTCATTGATCATTTTAGCAGGAATGTAGTCTCAAATAGGCTGAAATTAATTAAAACAGGCCAATTGTATTGAAGCCCATTTCTGGACATTGAACCCCATTGAGCATAACAGGGTACAGTGCAGCAGCCATATGTACTTTAGAATATTGAAAGAACATAAAATAATATTTTGTTGTAATATTTACACTACATTAATAGGGGAGGAGATGGACGAGGTAAATTGCAGATGAGGAAATCTCTTGCTTTAGCTCAAAATCTTAGTATAGTCCTAACTGGATCAAATCACTGAAGTTGGAGCAAATCTTCAAATGTGGTTTTATATGTTCATATAAAGTTTGCTGAAGTTATGCTCACTTGATGGAACAGACATGGGAATACAACACAGCATTTTTCGATTACATATTTGCATATTTTGGTTACATTTTTTCTACATATTCATAGAAATAGATTTTGCAGACCTTTGGCGTAGCCTTGGTTTAATGCAATCTATCAGGTCCAGGACATAAGTGCAAGGTGTCGAAGTGGAAGAGAACCAGGATCGAGAGTGACAGAGATTCTTGGCATGATGCAGTAGGCCAGAGGCAAAGGTGAAGTCAGGAACAGCAAAGGTTAGATGCCATCAAGATCAGAACCAGAAGCAAGGACAGAGTCAGGAACAAGTGAGGGTCAGATATTCAGCAAGGCCTGGCAGGTTTGCAAGCAAAAGTAGAACTAGCAACAGGCAAGGTGAGATACGCAGCATGGCATGGCGGATCCAAAGCCAAAGGGAGAGAGAAGAACAAAGGTAGTCAGATATCAAGTCATGGCAGAACCAGAGGTAAAGGCAAGCACAAGAACAATGTCAGGAGCAAACAGGAGTCTGGGCACAACTGAATGCAAGTGAAGACTGGAAGTAGGATCAGGAATGCAAAGCAATCACCAAGAAGGCCAGTCTTGCTGGGGCAAACCCGAGCAGTGCCAGGAAGCCTTTATGCACCCTTCCAGAGCTCCCAGCTGAGCAGCATGATCACTCGGGTGCCAGACCTTGCGCAGTCTGATGCTGGTGCAGCAGGCACTCACACTGTGAACCGCTCTGCCTTTGTAGACACATCACCAGGGCAGCAGTGTTGCTCCTGCTGATTCTGCCACCATTAAGGTGCAGGATTTTGCCATGGTTGTCACACAATCCTGAGTTGTTTTTTAAAATTCATTTAACAAAACTAAAACCCTTGATTGATAGGCTGCAGGGTGGTGAAGCTTGCAAGAGTTGAGGTTTTTCTTAGAACCCTTGTCTTTGATCTGCCTGGAATCATTCAAGCCTTGACTTGAGCCACAGAGTTTGCAGCAAGAAAAGCTACTTGTCTGGATCTCTGACAGATCTTAAGTTATTGGCTTTGGAGTGTTGTAGAATTACTTATGGAGCCTGTAGCTAATAGTTGCTGTTATTCTTATGTGACATCAAGTCATCTCCAACTTATGGCAACCTTATGAATGAATGTCATGAATCCCCTCCAGAATGTCCTGTCCTTGACAGCTCTGTTCAGCTCTTGTAAGCATAGCTAATTGCCACCATCTTTGTGATTTCTGAAGTGTGTAACCATTAAGTTTTACTACATTGCTAAATAAGAGTTTCATGGATTTGGTGTGCTCTGTGTTAGAACACCAGAGGTTCTGATATGGAGAAGACTGGAGATTGGGCCTGCAACAGCAGGAAGGCCTCCCTCTCACTCAGGTCTGGTGCTTACTCCACATTAAGAGTCCTCAGTCAAGGAAACAGCATCTCAGCTCACTTGCAACAACACCTGGGAATAAAATTTCAGATTGATTCTAGAAGCTACTGACCTGAAGGTCAAAGGTGGGGGCTTCCACCAAAGCACATCTTGGTGCACAGAAGCCCTAGAAAGGAGATAGAAGAATGCACATTCTTCCACCTCTTCACCAGTAATGGCCAATCAACATGTCTCTGTCCTTCCAATGTCAGCTACCCTTCTAATGGCTGCAGCTTGCTTCCCGTAGACTTGTCGCTGCAGTTTATTCCCACCTTTCTCCTCCTCCTCCTCAACTTCATGTCACTGTGTTGCAGAATGTAAGAAATGCCTACTGCCTTACCTTGAAATAGACTTGGCCTCATTAATCCCACCTGAGTCCATCTCCTAGGCTCAGTAGCATTGCCATGGGAACACGAGCTCCTCTGAAGAGTGATGGCCTGTAGCTTGCCAGTTACAAAACATTGTGCAGGCATTTCTGTTTTCTCTCGGTTCACTATGGACTTTCTCTGGCCTATTTCCCTTACTCTGATCCAGCCTTTGCCCTTGAACCTTCTGTAGAAATCACAATTCAAACATAGTTAGTTCTGCAGAAATCCTTGGATATCCCAACCTGGCCTGTCTCCAGGGCATTTGTGCGGACTTTGCAATCTATGGGGTTCATGAATCGATTTCCTGATTTTCGCCCATGTGCTAAAGCAGTCTGGTTCATAAAAGTCTTGTTCACCCCTGGTTATTCTGGATTGATAAAACTTACAGGACATGCGATATTAAAGCTGTGCAGCCTATGTTTGCCTTTGCTTACATGTTTTTGATAGAAGAATTCCATTGCAAAATTTAGAGAAATGAGAATTCCCCAAAATAACTGAGTTTGCTTGCAGTGTTGAAAGTATAAAATCAAATTCCTCCCAGTACCCTAAACAGGGCATTGGGAAAATTGGTGGGTAGAAAGGTCAGTTTCAGGGAGTTTTCATTTCACAGCCAAACACTAGGAGAGAATGCCAGATTGTGTTCTCAAGGGAAGGAGCTGGAAAGTAGGAGGATATTGGAATCCAGCAGTTCTTTCACTAAATCTTAACTGGTTACAGAACAATATATATCAGAGTAGTTTTCTCTTGGAGATGTAGGAGAAACATCCATGGGAAATGTTTCCCTCCCTTTCAATAAAGCTTTGGATTCTACCCTCAGGGTAGCTTCTGCTGCTGGCTGGATAGATGGCGAGAACACCAGACACTTCCAGTCTGGCCACTTCACTTATCACCCCAGATGAACTCCCCCTGTTTCCCCATACCCTCCCATTCTACTTCATTAAATTGCCTCAAAACTCCCCCTCCCCTCACTCCTCCAGATTAAAATTACTCTAACTGAGCAGAATGTAATGTGCAAGAGACAGGCTCCCTCTCTGCAGTTAAGCAGAGCGTTATAATTACCATGAAAACAAACTAATTATCCAAGTGCGGATTTTTATGCAGCTAAAATGGTACTATCCATGCAAAAAGAGGGGTTATAAGTGTCATGATTCCAGACCTGCTTGGGATGAATACTCCGGTTCAGTGGGAGTGTGCAATCAAGCACTCAGCAGTTTTATTTACAGCAACAGAAATCTGTGAATTACAACGGTGCTGAAAGGTAGCAGTCTAAGACTGACTACATGGAACAGAGCATGGACAAAGTGGTTTAGGGGGTTGGGGTTGCGTGCACATGGCAGGTAGAAGAGTGAGATTCTGAATGGGTGATAATGCGAGAACAATGTAGAAGCACATTGAGAATTCATTAGGGAAACACTGGAAAAACATAATGATGCATCAAGCTCTTGAGTGACAGATGAAAAGATAAAACAATCAGAAGTTACAGAATTTAACAGGCTTCAGTGTTTGCTTTTTACAGTCTGAGGCAGGAATTTCAGGAAGACAATGGGAAGCTGGCAGAAAGGCAAGTAGAGTCTCTAAGTTTACATATCTATTTGTATGTGCTGGGGCTTGTCTCCTTTTCCCATGGAAGGAACCTGAATGGAAAAACCCTGCAGATTGTGGGGGCAGGGCAGAAAACAGGGAGTTTTCTTTATTCTGAAGTATAACTTTCATTAGGGCAACTCCAACATGAGCTAATTTGAATTTGTCAAAATACAAAAAGAAAAAACCACCCTGTCATGCAACCCCTGAGGGGGGAGCCCCTAAAACAGCCCAGTGGGACTGAAGATGTCCAGTAGGTATGCAACGTGTTGTAGAGGTGGGAAGATGACAAATTGCTGTGGGTGGAAAGGGAATAGGCCAAACAAAGGGATGTCTGCTTGGGAGGCTGGCTGGAATTGTGATCATGCATGGTGCACATTATAAAATTTGCTTGTAGTTCCCACTTGTGCCCTCGAATTCCAATTTCCACTAAAACAGCAATGCCAGGGTGGCATCTTGGCCCTTATGGTCTGCTTGTGAGCATCGCAGAGGCTGTGGGAAACAGGATGGGCCTTAGTCTGATCCAGCAGGGCTCTTCTTTTACTCCATGGCTGCTGTGCAGCTGTTGCAGAAATAGCCGTTCTGCCAGCAGGTGTGGGGGGGGGCAGCAATGTGGCAACCTTGAAACATCATTGGCCACACATCTCTCTCAAGGAAGGAAGTGTAATTATTACCAGAACACCACAGGTTTGGGGATTTACTTTGTATTCTTTGACCAGCTGGCAAATTTTCCCAATTCCCGCTCAGCTATTTAACTGGCAGAGTCCAGGGTACACTGCAGATCAGAGGCAGGCAGAGGAGACCTGAGGAGTCTTCCCTTCTTGGTCACCAACCAGTTTCCTGCTGTAAAAAGATATGCTACCCCTCACGCACCTTCTTTTGCTCCTCTGCACCAAGGCTGCAAGCGGATTCTACCCCAACCATGAATCGGGGGACGTTGCTGCTACTGACTTCACAGATGCTGACATCACAGAAAAGGGGGTGATAAAAGCTGTCACCTGGTTCATGGAAAGGTACCCCCTTCCTGGAAAGCCTCTGATGAAGAAAGGATCACTAGCAAATAAGACTCCGACTGAATTATTCAAGGCCTATTTCGAAGGTAGTGGGCAAAACATATCATGCTTGGCCTGTACAATTCACTGAGTGGCTGTGGCCTGCTTATAACAACCAAAGCCAACCACATGCCAACTTTCTCTCTCCATTATCTAACTTTAAAAGATAACGGACAGAGAAAGGGCCAGAATAATTATATCAAATATGCAAGACTTGTATATTTGCATGTACATATTGATGATACTGTAATCATCACCTGATCGCCATTCTTTTCTCATACAGCTGATGTCTCCCCCAGTCGATTCATGAGCGCCCTTAAGGAAATTATCGATGGCAATAACCAAGTGGAGATCCATCACGCAGAGGACAGCAGCTTCTTCTTCCACTGTGAAGAGATTGCAAAAAGTAAGGGAAGGAACATGCCATTTCGGGAGGGGAGCATAGAGAGATATTTATGCCCTGGGATGAGTGTACTCATGAATGAAAATGGGTGACAGATCTTGCTAAACGTCCAAGATTATTAGGTGTTCATGAGGATTTCCAGTATGAACTGACCTGAGCTGCACCTCTCAGACAAGTGTGTGGATTGGATGATTGTTGTCCCCTGAGTTTCTCTGAATTTTGAGCTGAGCCACTTTCAGCTCAAAATATAAACCAAAGTGAAATGCATGCCTTGAGGGTGAGCATGTTTAGAGATGCAACATTTGCAAGGAAAATATGTAAATAAGTATGAAAGTTTGTACAGATTTTTTTAAAATCTGCACATTTGTGCAAGAATAGGACAGAATATGAATGCATATACGTGAACAGAAAATAAAATGAACATCATTACATTTTACCCCAAAATGCTAATGGTGTGTTGAGGCTACAGCAATGTGCTGTTTTGACTGTTCTTTCTATGAATCTTATTTTCCACCTATTTTCTTTATTTTTCACACCATAAATTAAACTGCATGTGGTGATGCTACCTGCAGATGTTGCAGTTGTAATACAACACATCCCGAATGCAGCAGGTTGGGGACAGCGGCCTTTGCATGGATGTTTAATGCCCTTCCTTCACTGAAGAATAACCAGAGCCAGCTGGGGGGGGGGGGATGGGGTTTTGGTATCTAGGCTAATAAATTTATTTATTTACAGTTATACACCACATCATCTACTGAAAATCCACTAAGGTGGTGCATAGCAATTTAATACACAATACTAAGATTAAAGAGGCAAAAGAGAATAAAGCAGGATATCTATAAAAACTCAAGAAGGAAGGTCTCCTAAAATAAAGATGTTTTGAGAGATGCTGGAAACAACAGCCTTCGTGCTGTGGGGAATTCCAGAACTACTGAAGGCCTTTCTCCAGGAGGACTCTAGGCTATCTAATGATCTCAGTGACTTAACAGGTCAAAAAAGAGGTGGACTTTAATGCTTGAGCCATTGATAGCCTTGTCCTGCAGGATTTACTCAAATCCCCTTTTAAAGCCATCCAAACTGGTGGCCAACACTGCATCTTGTGGAAGCAAATTCTATAATTCTCACATAACTCCAGTCCTCTATCAGCTCCATTGGCTTCCCATTGAAGTCTGGGCTCAATTCAAGGTGCTGGTTATTACCTATAAAGCCCTAAATGGCTTGAGACCAGGATACCTAAAGGAACACCTTTTTCCCTATATGCCCTTCCACCCCCTAAGATCGGCAGCAGAGGCGCTCCTCGGGGAACCCTCTTTGAAAGAGGTTAGGAGACAGAGTACTCAGAGGAGAGCTTTCTCTGCAGTGGCGCCCCGACTATGGAATGCACTCCCTAAAGAGGTCCACCTGGTGCCGTCATTATATGTTTTTCGATGCCAGGTCAAGACCTTTTTATTTAACCAATATTTTAAAGTGAGTTAATTTTACTTGTATATTTATTCATTTAATTCATTTTAACCAAATTATTTTATACTCAGTCGTGGTGTAGCCAATTTATTTGTTTCGAACAGGATACTATATTTGGGTTTTAATGTCCGTAACCCACCCAGAGAGCCCTCTAGGCTATTGGGGTGGTATATAAATGCAATAAATAAATAAACAAATAAACTATATGTAATATGGAGAAGTCTTCCTTTGATGTGTCCTGACTCTCCCACCAACTGATTTCATGGGATGACCCAATGAAATCTAGTATTACGAATGAGAGAGGAATTCTCTTTCTATCCATTTTTACACAATATGCATAACTGTATAGAGATTCCAAAGAAAATGATATGATGTCCAGTCATAAGCTTTGACTCTGATATTTCATATTCAGAGAAGGCAGAGGGAGGTGGACTTCAGAGCCAAGTTCAAATTTGCAAGAGCCTTAGGGCAGGATGCCCTTAGTAGCCCCCTCCCTAAGTAAGGCTCTTCAACCTCTTTCTGCTAATAAAGCATTGTAGAAATCTGTGTCTGCTAATGCAGAGATGTAATGATGCACGGAATGTTGTTACTGTTCACAAATGACCCATTCACAATTCCAAATCTAAACGCAACCAAGGGAGCTCTCTCTGAGAAATGCTCAAAGACTTTGAAGTTTTCCATTGCATAAACATTGTAATTTTTAAATATGTACAATCTGAGGTTTGTACATGTTTAAAATGCATTTTTCTGCTGTAGTCAAAGGGGGAAAATGTATACACAGAAACATGGACTTTTCATGTTCAAATGAGATTAAAAAATGAAAATGGGAGTGAGCCAAAATAGCTTTGAATTGTTGTTGTTATATTGTCATGTTCTGTCAAGTCATCACCAACTTATGGCAACCTTATGAATTAAAGCCCTAGCGTAATTTTGAAGGAATCCTTAAAATTTAGGTAAGCTTGAAAATTAATGTATCTCTCATACTAATTTGGGCATAGCTGCATGTTATTAATAAATTCCCCCCAGAATTTTTCTCTTAGTGGAGAAGACTGTGCCCAACTTGTGTGCCGACTGGCAGGCAGCTCCGATGGCCTGCTGCTCTCCCATTTTATGGCTCCTTCTCCTTAAATTGGACTTGGAATAGTCTTTCAACTAGAGCAGCATTGGGCATAACCTCTCCATGTTCCTGGCCACTGACAGGGCTGGCAGGAGCTTCTGGGAATTTTAGCGCAAAGCACTTGGAGATCTGGCTTCGGCCTACCCGTGAAACAGAGGGTGCTTCGAATACACAAAAATGTCCTCCGTAAACATCAGAGATAGTACCCTAGTTGGTCGTGAATTGTCTGCTGCAATATGTGGTAACTACCTGACTGTGGTGACACATTAATGCAGGCCCTGTAGATATCAAGAGGTTCTTGTGCTCATTTACTTCCCAGGTATCAAGCAGCTTCGAGCTTTGAGAGACTCTATGTTCTCCAGTCTGAGAAAAAAAGAACCAGATTTGGAAGCAGCTCGCCTGAGTGCTGGGAAAGCCATCCATGTGCTCCAAAAATTCTACAGTAACACTAACTGGGTTGAAATGGGAGAAACCTTACCCTATAAATACCTGAGTAAGTCACAGTGAATATGCCAAAAAGGGAATGGGATTCACCTTGTTGTCTGTCGTAAGTCCTTCCACTTGCCCTGAAAGGGGAACAATCCCTTTATAAATTTTAATTGTTTCCCTGTCTTTTAAAAAAAGAACACTTGGCAAGCATTATCACACTTTTCCTATACCAGCCCTGCAAGAACTAGAGGGGTCATTCACATGTCATGCTAACAAACCCTGGCAATAAGCCACAGTAGGTAAACAGTGCACACACTACCCATTTTTCTAGGAAAACAGAATTTTGACAGCTTTGATTCTGGGCCCCTTTGAAAAGGAGATTTGGCCTGGGAAATGGGTGGGTTTTTGACAAAAAGATGTCTTTGTATGTACCAGTTTAAAAAAAAAAACCTTTAAAGGGATCCATGGTTTTTAATAGTCAGCCAACAAAACTGCTTGCCCTAAGGGAAAAAGTGGAGACATTTTTAGACTTTTCCTAGCACCAGAGTCTTGCGACAAAGCACAAAATGTGCACCCTGGTAGAAATGAAATGAAGTGGCCAAGTTGAGGAACTTCCTGCAAAAGGGATGCAAAGCTATCAAAACATAATTCTCATATCATCCCTCATGGCTCAAATCAGAAAGAAATGTCCAAGTATTTTTGAACAATTAAAAAAGGCTGGGATGACAAGCTTTTTTGCCACTCTTGCCATGGGGCTCTCTGTCCAACAATGGGGTCAGTCATCTGCCTTTGGGCAACATGAGAACCCATCAAGGATTGTATAACCCCTACAACAACCCATGGAGTGGCTTGTCTACTAAGTGTACAGGGGAAAGAATGATTAGACCAGGAAACCAGAGTGGTGTGTGGTTGGACTGTTGGATTGGAACTGAAGAGCTTTGGGTTCTATTCCCGCCCCCTATCCATGAAGTCAGTTCACCAGGTCAGTTTGAGCCAGTGACTGGCTCACTACCTAACCCACCTCATAGGGTTGTTGTGAGGATAAAAGGGAAAGGAGGGCATCCGGTTCCTTGCAGGAGGAAAAGAGGCTATATATGAATGTACCAAGAAATAAATAAAACGCTATCAACGTGGAGTTGTTAATTTTTAAAGCCTTACATGGTTTGGGACCAGAATATCTAAAAGAACATCTCCTTTCTTATGTACCTGCTCAGACTCCAAGATCATCTTTTTTCAAGCCCAGTCAGTAATCTAACAACTGTATTAACTGCAGTTTTTAAACAGTCTTCAAGGGTACCCCCAAGTTTAGTCCATCACAGCTGACTAACCTGGAGGTTAGCCAAACATGGATTACCTGCAACTCAATCGTGTTTTCAAATGGAAATCATGATTCAGCATGCCATTTAACATAAAAACACTCATCAGGCATGCCATCTCAAGAAAGATAACAGTACATTTCCTATTCAAACGGTTCATTATAGGAATTCAAAAAGTTACCTAAATGAAATTTGTGTTTTGTACTGTTCATTTTAAAAACTATTATGTTCTGTCCTTCCACTTAGAGGTGTACAGATTTCTGTGGAATCCAGCTGAACCTAAACATAGAATTCTTTTCTCTTTGTGCCCCACAGTAAATGAAGATGAAGATACTGTACCTGTAGCAAAACGTTCTGAGGGAACATGCAGAAACTGCAAGAAAGATATAAAGTAAGGCCACAAGGTGGTTAATTTTAAGGGGGGTGACCAGGGGAACTTAGATATTCTTGGAAGTGATTACTGAATCCATTTCTGTTTGGTCTGAGGCCTAGGTTTGGCAGAGAAGCTATTCTTAGGATTTAGCCTTTTAAATCTGTTTATTACAAATTTAAATTCCATAGCAAATTCAAATAGAATTCTATACATCTGACCTATGGAATTAGACTTCTTTCTGAGTTGTGTAGATTTCAGGGACTTTTATTTTCCTTCCGGATGAGATTTGTAGAAAAATCATATTTGTGCTAACATACATTAGCATTAATGTGCAGCTATGCTAATATGGATGGATGTATTATATAAGGGAAACCACAGCCTTAAATTAGACCAACTGAGCTGGACATTTTGGAGGGCACATACCATGTGCCTCCATCCTCCCTCCAAATGGTAGTACATATCTCATCAACATCTGTGGCTGAGAATCAATCCTAGCATGCACCACTCCTGCCTGCTCCACCTGCCTCTTCCCCATTGCCCCGAATGCTTCCCTGGGCACTTTCATTCATAGGGACACCATAAGTCAGAGAGGACTTGATGGCACATAACAACAAATGCTAATGTGCATTATTACTATCGCATGTGTGCAAAGGTGAGATAATATTCCATGCATCCATGAAAAATTCAGAGGGTCAATGAAAAGCAGGCAGATGCAAGAACCCTAACAAACTACAGAAGCTGGCCACAGATTTATTCGAATCCATATATCTCCTACTATTATTTATTTATTTGAGAGCCAGTGTGGTATAGCAGTTAGGGTTAGGGTTTGGAGTTAAGTTGAAATTTTTTTTTTAGGTTGAAATTTTTTATTTAAATAAAGGTTAGGGTTAGGGTGTGGGTCTAGGACTGGGACTGAGATGCAGGCGATCTGGGTTTTAGTCCCCACTCAGCCATGGAGCCAACTGGGTGACTTTGGGCTAGTCACAGGAGGAGGAGATTATGTCAGTCACTTTGAGTTCATTAGGGAAAAAAGCAGAATACAGTTGTACCTCGGCTCACAAACACCTTGGTTCACGAACAAATCGGGTCATGAACAAAAATTTTGACTTGGGTCGCAAACACCGCTTTGGGTGGTGGCCAAGATCGCAGCCACCTCCCCCCATTCCCAGTGGGGAGATGGCCACTATTGCAGTTCCGTTTGTGCAGGGAAGGCATGCGTGATCAGAGGCACGCTGCTGCAGGAAAGACAGGAGCAGCAAAGCAGAACCGCGGGGGAGATGGCCGAGATTCCGCATGTCCTTCCTGCAGGAGCGCGCCTCTGATCAGGCACCCCTTCCCTGCACGAACGGAACTGCGATCGCAGCCATCTCCCCACCCACAGCGCACCATTTGCGCCCATCTCTCCCACCCCCAGTGCGCCTGGGAACACACCCGTCTCTACCCCACAGCACACTGGGATGATGGGCGCGATCTCGATTGTGCTGGGGCAGTGGGGAGATGGCTGCGCTTGTGCTTGGTGGGTGGGGGGATGGCCGCAGTCTTTGTTGTTGTCACTTTGCTTCACATTTTTCTGATTTAAAAAATGGTTACAGAATGGATTAACCTTATTTACATTGAACCTTATGGGGAAATTTAACTTGGCTCATGACCAATTTGGGTCACGACCAGAGTCCTGGAATGGATTAAGTTGAGCCAAGGTACCAGTGTATAGATCTAATAAATAAACTACTGTACAGGAAGACTTCAGGAAGAGAGAAAATGACTATGTTCAGCCATAATGCTAAGCAATACCATGAAGTTACCTATCTTTCCTTGGGGCTGTTCACACATAATGTGCATAGTTACTGTGCAGCTCCCTTTCTTACCTTGAGTCCTGTGTTCACATATTCACAAGGGAACTAGTCATAACTAGTTACCATGTGCCTCTGGCTGTGAATCAATCCCAGCATGCACCACTCCTGCTTGCTCCATCTCCCTCTTCCCCATTACCCCACATGCTCCGCTGGGCATTTTCTCAGTCAGCAGGGGCTTCCCCCTCGCCCCTGCTCCACAGAGCTCCTGCCTACTCATTAGAGTAGCACGTATGCCTGTGTGGTCACTGCTCCCTGTCCTCCCTGCAGACACATCCCCTGATCTGTTCCTTCCCTTGCAGCCTGCTGAACAGGAAAGACAGACAGATTTGTGGGAAGAGGGAAAGAGGAAAGGCTCTCTTATCTTAAATGTGTCTATTGCTAATTTCAGTCGTGCCTACCAGTTGTATGTGGCTCCCAACAGATTACTCAACAGAAGAACGATTACCTTTGCACAGGGATGACCAAAAAGACCTGTTCTCCTCTGCAGAGGAAGGCAGGACGCTCTGAACGGAGCCAAGCTCAAGGAACCAAAGTTCAATCTGGATGCCAGGAAGTACTTCCTGACAGTTAGGACCCCGAGGGTATGGAATGGGCTTCCATGGGAGGTGGTTGAAGCCCCATCCATGAGGGTGTTCAACAACAGGCTAGACATGCACATGGGAGGCATGTCATGAGTGGAGCTGGCTGGAGCTGGGGGTCAGACTAGATGGTCCGGGAGACCCCTTCTGACTCACTCTGTTTCTATGTTTCATTTAGGGGAAAGGTGGAAAGACAGCAGTTAGAAGAGGGCTCCCTGAATGGTGAAAAGCCAAAAGCAATTGGCAGGTTGCTCGGCAGTTAGTAAATGACCCAAAAAGAAGGCTTTTCTTTCACTTGGGAAATGGGAGCTTGATTACGAGTGCCAGCATTCTCTGATGTGAAGTAAAGTGCACAGAGGCACTTGCAGCCCTGGCGAGGCCCAGTTTTTCTCTTTGCAGTCCTTCTCTTTAATTAAGTTATGTACTGTGAGGTGCCTTGTTCTGCTGAATAGTTCTGATTTTCCAGAACCCCCAGTGGCTGCATATTGCAAGCACCCCCATGGCAGCCTCAGCCCCTGGAGCAGCCTCTCCAAGCTGGTGCCTTCCAGTTGTATCAGACTGCAACTCCCATCCGCCACCCACCTGATCTGCCAGTCCCTACCTACAGGTCATCAATGTAGCAAAAGGCGCAGCACACTAGAAAGAAGAATGGGGAGGGAAGAGGTGTACAGTGCAATGGCCCGACAACTGCCCTGTCTCTCGGTGGGAAGAGCAGTTCGCTGTGGCAGTTCAGGGAGTAGGAATCTTCATGGCAGTGGCCGTTGTTAGGCCGTTGCTGTCTTCTGCTGTTTCTTAAGGAGCTGCCTGACAACTGCCATCTATGCAAACGCCACTGGTTTTATAGCCTTTCCCTCTCCCCAGAGAACTTTGGGAAGCGAGCTTCTGGAAGAGAGGCCAGAAAGCTCTAGTTCCTGATGTTCTGGGAAGCTACACTGCTCTGAACAATTTCATCTCCAGTGCAGGGAAGGCGTCATTGAGGCCATGACCAGAGCAAGACCTGAATACAGATCTGTGTCCACTAACCTAATCTCTGGCCAGTGCCAGCCTTCAACAACTTAAGCTACCTCTTAACAGTGAGTCCTGATATGCTGTCAGCTACAGGCATGGCTAGATCATTTTCATGATCTTCAGTGGGTTTATGATCTGTGGCTTCCGAAAGAGAGAGAACTTGGGCCTGAGCAATCCCCCTCCAAACACGCCTCTCAGGAAATGTTACTTTCAAAGCCATTCATTAACTTATTTTCCATTTAATAGTGACATCTACTCATGTAAGGATAACCTATTAGTGACTGACAAGCTCACCAGTGGGTACAAGACATCAGCAACGTGCAGGGAGAAATTGCAAGGTAAGATTTCCTGTTGCTAAGATGCACTGCCAATCACTACTGTGTTTGCAGTTTTCCACTGAGGAATGGCATACAGTGAGTCCAGCAGTGGGCCAGCCCAAGATATTTTGCTGCCTGAGGAAAAGAACAAAATGGCATCTCCTCCCATTCATGGACAAAAGCCAACAAGATTTGGCAGTTGGATCTTTCCTCAGCACTGGAGATGGGATTGCAACCTGCCCCACCTGAATGCAGCAGGTTAGCTTAGGGGGCACAAGGCCAACTGTATAGCTGGGGAGGCCAAACCATGGCTCACAAGCCTCTGTGGCTCTTTGAGTTTATTTTGGTGCTCACAGAGGGTTCGAAGCCCCCCATTTTCCCACCCCAGTCCAGATCCCAGCTTGTGCCACCTGAGGCAACAGCCATTCTCTGCCTAATACTAAGACTGGGCCAGGCCTTTAGGTGGAGACAGGACATGAGAAAAAGCCATGACATACCATTTTTAAAGCTTTCTGGAATTTTATATTTGACCATAGAAAAATACAAAGGGCCTTTAAAAAATCATTCACCAAAAAGTGCATTTTCCTCCATAGACTAAAAGCATGAACATGTGGAAGAAGGAATTTGCACACTGGCACAAATAGTAATTTACCAGTGTGAATGTGAGTGTGGGAAATGGAGAAAACTCTAATTCTATTTCACAAGAAAATAACCAAGAGATGCCTGATAATCTACAAAACACATATGGAATGGATTTAACAAAATCCATACATCCATAATTGCAAATTACCCAGTGCTATACCAATAGATCATAATCTACTTTCTGCCCATCTCTGAAATAGAGGACACATTCAGGTAGGGATGGTTATCTGGTTCTTCTTCATATTGAGACTACCCTCTGCATGATTATTAGTAATAATAATAATAATAATAATAATTATAATACCTGGATACCCTACCAAATATTTTGCTGCATGAAATGAAGAACAAAAAGAAGCAGTTCTCCACCCCACCCCACCCCACCCCACCCCACCCCACCACACCCCACTACACACACCCTTCCACATACAAAAGTGAGAGGACTGACAGTTAAATGTGACTATCAGTGGTGGAGGGATGAACCTGACAGCAGCAGGTGAGCGTAGCAAGTGCAGAAGGGGCCGTGTGACACAGAGTTCCGTCCTCCAAGATGGTACTGCTGCTTACACAGCATTCTGCCTAGCACCTGTTTGTGAACCGTGTATAAATGCTGCCACATGCCAGCAGTGGTACCAGCCATCATCGGTTTGGTCTTCGCTGAGTGTTTTCAAGCTAGAGTCCAGTATTTAGGAAGCCTTAGGCTGCCAATTATCTATCTATAGCTAACAATTATCTATACCTGATAAAACATAGTTTTGCTCTAGGGGATTTCAATATTTTGTTTCGTACTCATCAGAATTAGTAAATCTCTGAATCCAGTTTTTATTTTGAAATATATTTCTTTATAACATGACATCAAAAAAATAAAAAAATAAAAAATATAACTTGCATAAAATAAAATCAATTGTTGTTATAAAGGAAAGCCTTTTGAAAGATTCTTAGACTCTAATAGCATAACAAGAAATAGTATTTCCTGAACTTGTTTCAAGACTTCTAAGAAGCAATCTTGTCTAAGTACAAAATATACCATTTGTCTCTGAATAAGCAGTTCAGCAGACAAGCACACAGGCCTGGTGAGCTTCTAATAAGAAGCTACTTCATTCCAAAAGCAGCCCATCCCTTTTGATGCAAAGATTACTTCATTGTTAGTATTATCTATTGTCCCATTAAATAGAGCTCAAATCTGAGTTATCTCGCTGTTACTAAATATTATTTCCCCTCATATATGTAAAATTTATTTTTAAAATGTTCAGACAAACACCTTGCAGGCTGTATTACATCAATTCCAAACTATACCTTAGAGAACATAACTCTGTACTCAACATTTGCTAATTAAGCAAGGTCTATAATTTTCATAGACATGTGCATCTCCAGCCTTTTGATGTCTAGACCTTGCACAATATTTTTTCCTCATTAGTTGAAAACCATAACCTTAAAATTTGAGTTGACCTGGAATAATGCCATCTGATCCCTGCTTATTGCTAGCAATAATTCTCTGCTATACCTTCAATGCAGCTTTTCCTCTATGGAAACCAGTCAAGTAGTCTTGATAGTTATTATTTGCATCAGTTACCAAAATTTATTGTGAACCAGCCTCTATCTTTGCCAGTCTTCTCTTTAATACAATTACTACTTTTTGCCTATTTACATGTGAAATGATTATCATTCAGGATATTCAGCTGATCACTTAATATTTCAGAGCAAAACAAATCTTAAGTTACTTTGAAAAAGTTGAATTTTTCAATAGGCTTCCCAGAAATTCCAAAAAGCAAAATAATCTATTTTCTAATAATAATAATAATAATAATAGTTGGGACATAACCCGGCCGTGCTCATACAATATGGCAAACAACCCTACACTGTTTTCACTGTACATGGATTTTTTGTCAACTTGCCAGTCAGTCATGTGGTTACCCAGGCAGCATGATTTCCACATTCTCTACTCCAGGGGTCCTCAAACTTTTTCTAAAGAGGGGCAGTCAATAGGTGGCAGCAGTGGGCGCAGGCTGCCAAGGCGGTGCCGGCGGGGGGGCACGGGCTGGTGAAGGGATGGGGCACATGCACACGTACGTGAGGTGGGGTGGCGACACATGCGGGGCAAGGCACTGGCTTGCTCGTGAGGAGATCAAGTCCAAAACAACCTCCTCACGAGCAAGCCGCCGTCGGATGCTTGCACGGCGAGGTGCCAGCTTGCTTGTAAGGAGATCATTTTCTCTAAGCTAGTCCAAAACGACCTCCTCGCAAGCAATACACACACCCAGCAAGTGCAAAACCTGTGGGGTGGGCCGGTTAAATGGGCATGGCAGGCCGGATCTGGCCCACGGGCCTTAGTTTGAGGACCCATGCTCTACTCCATCCTTCAGGCCTCACAGCACATCCCAGAAACCCATGCAAGGGAAATCCCAATCCTGTCCCTATTTTTGTCAATGGACCACAGTCCTGACCAGTCCCCAGTGTTCCTGAGGCAGGCCTCCCATTCCCTCTCTCAAGTGCACCTGAATGTCTGTGGCACTTCCCAGACACTCCAGCCCACACAAAATATTTGTATTAAATGAAAATGACAGTTGCTATGATTCCACCCCCTTTCTCCATTCCCTGTGTTCAAAAGTAAATAAGAAGACAGGCACATTTGCTTGGCCAATGGAATAAAGAAAGCAGTGATGTGTCTGTTGCTAGGGAGATGAAGGCAATGGAGATTGGAGGGTAGAAGCAGCCATTTCCATGGTTGATCTTGCCAGGGGACTGTATGGTGTTTCTATACATATAACAGTAAAATGGGGATCCTGGGTGCAGATGACCAGAGAAGCCAAAGTGAAATATGGAAACTTCAGAGACAATCATTGATTCTCTCTCTGCTTTCAGAAACCCAATCCCAACATACAGGAATTCTGGATCTGAGTCCAGACAGCACAACGGACCCAAATTTTCATTATGGCTTCTCCTGGTGTGTGAATCTATACTATGTGTCAAATGAACAGAGCAATCCCCGTTGAAGCTGCTTCTTCACACACTATCTAAGTATGGGCTTCCTTCCCAAAGGCATGTCTCTGATGCATTGGGAGAGGGCAACTAGATGAGACTGCTGCCAGCTCAGCCAGCAACAAGCAAGAAGAGCTTCCACCAGTCCAGTAGGGTCAGCCAAGGCATGGAGCCAGCACTGATGCTCCTCGCCCCAACATTAACAGTAGAGCAAGCCCTGCTTCCCTATCACTAGGAACAAACAATGAAAGTAGCACCCTCGGGATGCCAAGCTGACACAACAACACTGCCTTGTTGAGGTATAACATGCAAACTAGCCTTCAGAAGAGGCCTGCACATAAGGCATGGAATGGCAACCTCCACAGCTCTGAGGTGGAGTTTTCAAGAGTCCATTGGTCTGTCAGCCTGCTCTGGAAATTATACAGCTGTGGGACCAAAAGTGGTTGCCCTCCCCTCACATATGGGGTCACTTGGCCAGGTTCCACAGCCTGTTTCAAGACTACATACAGAATTCATTAGGGCTGAGTGATCATTTCATTTCTATTTTAATATAAGAATTTATAAATTATTATAAATTTCAGAAATTTATAAGAATTTCAGAAAATTCACTGATGTCCAGTATGGAAAGAACCTGATATTTTAAAAGAACTTGAAAGAAACCAAAATGGGCAGATTCAGATCCATCCAGGTGGAACATTCTGAGTGCTTAGTTCTTAAAAGTTTGGATAGACCAGAATAGTCTGAATATCTTGTACACCATTCTGAGAGCATCTGCTAATGGAACAGTTTATAAAAGCTTTACATAAATAAATATCCCTGTACATCCAGTCATGTTAATGCTGAATTTGAATTGCCCTTTTTTGCCTCAGAGGTGCTTATATGACAGCTACAACGCTGGGTGGGTTCACACAACACAACAGGCCATGTGCTTTCTTGTGGAGGATGGTCTGTCATGTTGTCCAGCCCCTGTCATGGTATTTCAGCATGGTACATTTGGTTTTAGAAACCATGGCAAGAAGCAACTGTCTGTTCTATAGTTTCAACACTTCACCATGGTTTTCTCTTATTGCCCAAACCCAGTATTGTAGTTTCCATCATCCTGGTATGAAGCTACCACAAAGACCCCTGGAAAGAGCAGCAGCCTTTGCAGGAGCTGCTCCAGCCATCCATCATAGGATTTAATTTCAGTTGCAGTGGCTGATGAGATACATGCCAGCATTGGGAGGACTGTGAAAGAAGGGTAGAAACCACAATAGCCTCGAAGCCACTTGTCTGTCAGTGTCACGAGGCCGTAACTCATGTCCCCAGTTACTCGCACAGATGCAGGCAATAAAAACTAAAGACCTTTATTCCAAACGACTACAAGATTTATGTTTACGACAGATAGTGTAGGAGCTACCGCAGAGAGCTCTAAGCAACACAGTTGCCCCCTCCTTTCTGACCTCTGAGATTTGTCACGTGGACCTCAGTCTTCTCATACGTCCCTCTCCACGGGGGTTGGACAAACTTCTTTCTCTCCTTCTCTGTTCTAATTGGTCTAAGTGTCGAAGTCTCCTCCTCAGTTGGGCACTTTCCATGACAACTGACTCCCCTTCCTGATTTCCGGGAACTCCATCAAAAACTTCAGAGTCAGGTGGCGGGGGGGGGGGCTGTTTGTGCCATGGGCATCAAGTATAAATCTCCCTGCTCTAAAGCCTGATCCTCACTGGAGGCTTCTGGCCCTCTGTCGCGTGCTAACACCTCCCACGAGTCGTCAGGCACGACAGTCAGGCACATCCAAGGGAAAAAGGCACACCATGTGTAGAAGTAAGACATATTCAGGCCTTGAATATTTCTCTGGTAAACTGGGCCTGAAAGGAAAGTAAACCATGTGTATTTGTTGTGAAGGCAATTAATAAACAGTCTTGAGAAAATTCATGATGTAGTAAATCATCTGTATCTGTATTAACCTAGGAAGGAGTTTATGTTTGTTAAATCTTCCATTTTGTTTTGATGCAAGATGGAGTCTGTGCCTGTTTTTAATTAATTGAGAGATAAATGTTTGCTAACTGGTGCATCTGTGATTGCGGTAGTTTGCATTCCATAGTAATTGTCTAGGTTTCTATTTATCTCCATATAAGCAAAGAATTACTTTAAGCAAAGGGTATTTCTTTTGGGAGCAGAGACACTTCCTGGCAGCTACAACTTTCTCTCCTGCAATTGCTGACGAGCATGTTTTAGAAACCCTACTCAATGTGAATCATCTTAAACACAGAGTGGAGGGGGGTTTTTTTCTTTCACTCATGGAAACCATGCAGAGCTTGGTTGTGATGTGTGAACCCAGCCATTGTCTTTTCCATGGTGGGAATTGCTGTAACTCTTGAATGTGACTGCTGTAGAAAGGAAAAAAATGCTTTGGGGTGGTTGTTGATGATGATGTACCAAATCTGGCAAATTTCATCTTTAGGGCAGAGAAAAAATGAGAATTAAACATCTTAAATGCAGGAAAAAGAAAAATCAAGAGATTCTTCCATCCTTGGCCCTTATTAACTAAATGAAACAGCAAATTGTTCTTATTCACAATCATTTTCATTGATGTAATCTGACCTAACAATTCTTTTTTCTTATTCTTTCATATTTATGTTCTTTCTTCAGGAAAATGTGGACATGGTGGGAAAGATGATGAGAACCAAGATAGGCCTCCCACTGGAGGCATTAACAAAGCGACTTCCAACCCACTGCTCTCACCACATTTTCATTTGCATAAACAAGCAGCTGAACTAGCAATACAAGCCACAATGGACTTCTTTGTAGGAGATGGTAAATGCAGAACCATTAATCTCTTGAGGATCTGGGTGTTGTGATTTATCTGGTCAATTCTGGGAATCGTCACATAGGTTTGGTCCCTGGTAAAGAGTTCTCCCCAAAATAGCCAGATACAGAAACTCACAGACTGTAGTCCACGGACCACTGGGGTCAGTGAGTTTCATTCAGGTGGTACGGGGAAAGTTGCAGAACAGTCAAGGATACCAGTACTTGGCTGTGCTTGCACTTTATTTTTCGTTGCCAGAACAATGAATCATGACCATTTGAAACAAGGTTCTCAAGTGCAAATGCAGAAGAAGTATGGATGCTGAACCTGGCCTGAGGTGAAACATTATGCCCACTCCAACTTTACAGAACATTGCTCATAAAAACAGGTGCATTCATTATGCCATAAAAACTATGGTTAATAAAATGTAAGTTACATATGAGGTGTGTACAGAAAGTAATAGGAATGATATTTTTAAAATTATTTTATTGATAAATTTACAATTGAACATTGTCTCCTTCAAAGTATGCACCTTTTGAGTGTACACAACACTCCTAGCAATTTTTCATTCTTCACAGCATCCCTGGAAGTCTTCAAGTGGGATAGCGTTCAGAGCCTGCATAGTGGCTCTTTGGGTGTTATCCACACTACCTAAATGGTGTCCTTTCAAACAATTCTTCATCTTTGGGAAGATAAAAAAGTCACAAGGAGCCAAGTCAGGGCTGTAGGGAGGATGGGGAAGCACCGTGATGTGTTTTTTAGCCAAAAACTTTCTGACAGTCAAAGCACTGTGACTCATCGCTTTGTTGTGATGAAAGATCCAAGCTGAACCGGTCTCAGCTTGTGCCATCGGTACACTTGTGCAGATGGTAGCACCGCTTCTCCATAAGCTTCCCTCACCATTACCAAAGTTCCTGATGCACTTTTACCCAATTTCACACAATTTTATTGCATACCGCTGTTCCAAACTCGCTTGCATTTTTCTTGAGGCACTTGAACAGGGCGTCACAATAAAGAATGTCTCGACTCCAGGGCTGGAATGCAACTGATCTGTCTTCTAACGTATACCTGGCACCCCAACCCAAGTGACCTTGGCCAGCTTCTCCCTTCACAGAGCCCTTCTCAAGTGTAAGGACTTCATTGTCCTTATTTTCTGGACAAACCTCATATGTGTTTTGATTTATAGAACAAGAGTAACATTATTTTACTAAGTGGTCCATTGAGACCTCCCACAATTTTGGTTGTTCTTGGAACAGGAGGGAGTTTGAGAACCACTGAGGTGGAGGATTTGAATAGCAAACCATTCATTGCACTTGGAACTTTTCTTAGAAAATGGACGCATCTCATCTATGGCACAGAAGTAAGTTAATTTTGTCTTTGCTTAGATGGTAGTCTCTTAAGAGAACTGGGTGACAAAATTTTCAAGGCGTTTTTCAACATGGAAGGCTACTCCCTCACTTTTGTGATAGACACGACCAGCAGCATGGAAGATGACATTGCTGAAGTCAGAGCTACTTGCATGAAAATACTCCAGAATTACTCCACTTCCCCTGATAAACCCATCAACTACATTCTTGTGCCCTTCAATGATCCAGGTGAGGAGGCAAAGGAAAGTTTTTGGCTCATTCAAAAGAAATCAGAAGATGCAAAAAACATTTGGAGCCTCTTCTGGGAAACATCCAGGGCTTGTGTTCCTGTGCTTGGCAGCAAGCACAGCCTAGGACATGGCCTCTGGTGAAACTTCAAGTTCTTGCAGGTACAAATTTGTTTTTGTGCTAAAATTAAAAAGCAGTGGCCAACATAGGCAGACTCTCCAAGTTTCCTCTGGGGCACTTTGAAAGGAGTGTGCATAGATGTCCAAATGGGGGTTGTGAAAGCTGGCTTGACTTTTGAAATTTCCCAGAAAAAAAGTTTTAAGACAAAAAATGGATGGCAAGCATGAAACTGCTTGTGACCATGGTGGAGAGTGTTCCCTGAGATATCTGTGGAAGGAATAAGGTAGTATTAAGGGGACCAACAACCCATGGTGAGCCTGATTGACACCTGACATAGGAGACCACACACCAATGCTTCTGTCTTCCTTTCCATGCTGCCTTCAGTCTTCTATCTCCCACCCTGCTGCTGCCTCCAGCCCCAGCCACACACGCTTCTCTTCCCTGCCAGATGCCCTTTCTCCCTCCCTTTCCTTTCCTTTCCCCTGCCAACCTACTGCACCCCTCTCTTGCACCATGATAAGCCCACATAAATCAGAACAGCACATGCAGATCTGTGCATTTTTTGGTCGTATTTTGAGCTGTTGTTACTTGGCCCATGCCCAAACTACCTTAATAAAATCTGTTGTAACTGTACTGCAAATTCACTGCTGTCCTCTTCCTATGGATTCCATTCCCACAGAGGTTGGGCCTGTCATGAAGACTGACAATGTACATACATTTGCGACTTATATTGATGGCCTCATTGTTGCTGGTGGTGGTGACTGTCCGGAGATGTCATTAACGGGTCAGAAATTAGCTCTGGAAGAAAGCTTGCCAAGGTAATGATTCTATCTTAGTTTCCTGTCCTGTCTTCCTTGTATCTCTCTTCTTGTGACATTCTTTAGTGAAGTTTTATTATCTTTAGCTAGGGCCTGGTGGAGTTGACATGGTGATTGTCCACCATACCCCTGAAGTTGTATACAGTGGTACCTTGGCTCACGAATTTAATCCATTCCATGACTGTGGTCATGACCTAAATTGGTCGTGAGCCAAGTCAAATTTCCCCATAAGGTTCAATGTAAATAAGGTTAATCTGTTCTTCAACCATTTTTAATCACAAAAAAATGAAACAAAGTGACAAAGAACAACAAAGATCACAGCAATCCCCCCCCCCCCCCCGCACAACCATGATTGCACCCGTGCAGATGGGCACGATCGTGATCGTCACCCAGTGCGGAGTGCGCAACATGAGGTAATTTTTTTCTGAAATTTCTGTTCGCGACCCAATTTGGTCATGAACTGAGGCATTTGTGAGCCGAGGTACCACTGTAGTTCTGGTTATGGTAGGAAATTAACATCCATGTCCAACACCACTTCACCCTCACCCTGAATGCAAGTCATAACACACCATACTTGCCCTTCTAGTTTCAGAGCACACAGCCACATTGGAATTTTTAGCCTAAGACCTTTTCTACTTCTCCAGATCCAAAATCTTTGGCTTTACTGATGACCTTCCAAAGGATGAACACCTGGAGAATGAGATCAAAAGGATCAGTGATACTAAACGGTCATCTATTAGCTTCGTTGTCTCAAAGGCTAGCTGTGAAGACCGGAAACGCCGAAGTATGTACATTTTGGCAAAGACCATGCTCTGACCAAGAGAACATTGTTGGGGATCTGAGATGGCTGGATTCTCATGTTACTGGGGGGAAATCTTACCTAGACAACAGGGATAGGAATCCTCAGGCACAAGATCCCAGTCCAGAACTCCTGAGTTAGCCAAATGGATCCACTCTTTCCCAGGCTATGGCCACTTTCCTCAGAGTGATAAAGTTTTGACGTTTCCTAGTTTTTGTGCTGTTTTTCCCCATTCTAAAAGGTTGAAATACCTCACCTCTGGCTTAGTTGTTGACAAAACAAGCTTTATGCTACCATATGATGGCATGGGAGGGGACATCTTCAGCCTTGGCCCCACTCTACACTGGAATACAGCCCCCAAGAGTTTACCAAAATGGGCTGAAAGAGGCTCCCTACCCTGCTCTAGGAAATGCAATCCCCTTTAATAGGTCGGAATGGGGGGAAATTCCATTGGGTTTGCATTCTGATATGAACTTCCCCAATCAATATGCAAACTGTAACATAGTGGTCCTTTAGTGTTTGCTCTTCTTGTGATTCAGTTCGCTTAACAAAACAAATCAAACACATGACCATAAACATGCATACATTGGAAGACACATGGACAAAAATTCTAACTGACTTTGACCAAAGTGGACCCTGAATACAGGACAATCCTGAAGGCAGAGTCACAACACAGGCAACCAGGCTAGTGCCAGGGTTTCCATAAGGGAATGGGACAGGCAGGCAGGAGCAGTCAAAGTACAAGCCAGGGTCAGCAACACTGCTGAGTCATCAGGTATCTACACAGCACAGAAGCTGGGTGAAGTAGGAGTCTGAGGAGCATGAGAATCGGTCATCAAGGGTTGGTGTAAACCAGCCTTCCCTAACCTGGTGGCCTTCAGAGATGTTTGGACTGCAACTCCCAGAATTGCCATCCAGAAGGGCCACTGACTGGGAATTCTGGGTATTGCAGTCCAAACATGTCTGGAAGGCACAAGGTTGTGGGAGGCTGATCTAGACAATGGTTTTCCCAACACCGCTGAAGGTTTCTAATGTCAGAGCCTGCTGAACCCTACCCAAGTCTCCCTGCTGCTTGAGGTCCCTGGGGAGCAGGATGCTACTCAGCCTCTCCCTCCAAGGCAGACTGCCTTCTCTTGAGAGGAAAGGATCTGCAGTCATCTTCCTGGCAGACTCAGGCTCTTCCCATTTGTCTGACATGTTAGGTCAATGGCATCCCTCTCTTGAAACCTGAGTTTCTCTCCAGGGTAGAAGACCTCCAGCAAAGACATGACAGAAAAACTGAGGCAGGGTGAAAAACCTGCTTGCAAAAAGGATTCATGGGGAAACAGAAGTGCAAGTACTATGCACCCAAAATAGTGGGTTTGGCTTGCTGTCTCAAATCATCCACTGAGACCTCATTCCTCTCATCCCTGGAAAGTGTCTCAGGAGTTATAGGGTAGCTCAAAGAAAACAAAACTGCTCAGCCACTGAGAGAGCTCATTTTTCAGAAGAGTTTTTTCTGATGTCAGAGTCCCCCTCCTAGATTATCCACCTAGCACAGAGCTTTCCACAGTGACTTGCTCTACAACACGGGGGGGGGAAGGGGGCAACATGTAAGCCACAGCTGCTTGCGCCCCCACCCCCTTTCATAAGTATAGACACCACTGACTTTCCTGACAACAGCATCAAAGCAACTGGCCATCTGACACCACATGTTGGTGGCCTGAAAAGGCCACCCTTATCTTCTTCTTTTAAAGGTGGATTTGAACTTTTCAGGGCTGTTGCAACTACCAAGGTTTTGCCTGTGCATGATGGCAAAACGAGAGTCCTCAAAACTAGAAAAATGGTGTGAGAGGAGAGAAACTCTGCGTTTGTCATTGTTTGCCATCAGGGCTTGGCTGTTCCTACTTGAATTGGCTTACCATGGCCCAGGCCTCCTACCTCACGTGGCAAATGCTGAGAGAAGACAGCAAATGGATGAAGAAAACTGTCTGTGTGGCCTTTCCTATCCCCTCTAAGCTGGCTTACCGCCTTCAGGGGTGGTGGAAGATGCCATCCCATCATTAAGCATTTTAGACCAATGCTCAATATTGAAAAAAGGCTTTTGTATATGGAACGGAAGGGGGTGCCATCTCATTCGTTAATTCAGGTAACAAAACCTCTCAGACCACTCCTGCTCTCAGCCCTTGGAAACCTCGCTGTGTCCATCTGCCTTGCCATAAACCTTCAAAGGGAAGCTGATGCTGCTTCTAACATGTCTGAAGATGTTTATTTATTTAAGGTTTTTGTATGCAGTCCCATTACTAAAAAAGTCTCTGGGTGGCTTACAGAGAGCAAATAAAAAAACAGAACCCATGACAACAACACACATCTTTTAAAAGAAGTAGACTGCATCTAAATTAGTAATAAAAACAAGGATAAAACCAATTAATTGTTAAAATGTCAGGAAAATAAAAAGGTCTTCCCTTGACACTGAAAAGAATAGACCGACGGCACCAGGTGAACCTCCCTGGGTAGTGGGGAGTTGAGGCGCCACCACTGAAAAGGCACTTCTCCGAGTAACTGCCCTCCTGATTTCCTTCAAGGAGGGTTCCCGGAGAAGGGCCTCTGCCTCTGATCAAAAGGGGCCGGCCAGCACATAGGGAAGAAGGCGTTCCTTCAGGTATCCAGGACAAAAAGCCATTTAGGGCCCTATAGTTTATAGGTTACGTTAGTGTCATTTGCAGAACAGTTTGTGGACACCTGCCCAGTGAGAAGCTCTTTCCATCTTGTCTGTCCTGGTGCTTTGCTTCCAAGTGACAACTAAGGGAGGAGATGTCATCAGGAAGTGGGTGCCCTTTCTTTGCTTAGGATATAGGTCCCTGGTTTCTTTCTGCTGCTTGAAGTGCTTTGTGGGTTGTTCTTTCTTTCCCTTTTTTGCTGATGTGAATGGGGTATTTTATTGTCAGGTCTCTTAACACAAAGTTTTGATTGATTGATTGATCAAAAGGCCCCAGATTGAGTATTTTGTCAAGTTCTGAGCACCAAACTTCAGGAAGGAATGTAGACAAGTTGGAGGGGTTCAGAGAAGGGCTACAAGGAAGATCCAGGGACTGGAAACAAAGTCCTATGAGGATAGATTGAAAGAACTGGGGGTGTTTCGCTTGAAGAAGAGAAGACTCAGAGGGGAGATGATAGTGCTTTTCAAATACCTAAGAAGCTGTCACATGGAAGACAACCAGGATCTCTGCTCAATTTTGCCAGAGTCCATGGAATAATGGGTTTATTTTACGGGAAGCCAGATTCCAGCTGGACATCAGGAAACACTTCCTGACTGTTGCAGCAGTACAGCAGTGCAAAAAAGGTCTAGGGAGGTCTTTGGCTCTCCCACATTGGAGGTATTCAAGAGGCAGTTGGGTAGACATTTGTCAGGGATGCTTTAACTTGGAGAAATGCACTGACCAGGCAGGTGCCTGTACAGGCCCCTTCCAAACTTTATGATTTTATTTAACAGTCTTATCTGTTAAATAGCCATCAGGGTAGCATACAATAATATAAAACAATAAAACACATAAAAACAACACAGACATTAAAACAACACATTTTAATAATAGGCTAAAGTGAAAACTAAATTGTTTAATGTGAGGATCTGTTGCTATTATTGGTTCTGACTTACTGGAGCTGGTATGTCTTACACCAAAGTTATAAGTTTCGCTCAATTTTTGAGGCTCAAATTTTGATCCCTGATATATTATAAATATGGTGATGGTATTGTTTTGTTTTGCGTATCGCTCTGAGTAAAGTGAATCAGGGAAAATGAGGCATATGAATAAGTTGACCATGACTTATGACTAAGGGTACGCCTGCTAGACTAGGCCTACCTAGTGTAGCAACCTGTTCCCATAGCGACCACCCAAATGGGCCACAGCCCACAGGAAGGGCTTGGGAGCAGCAACAGCCTGATAATATCGTTCACCAGCCTGATCATATCATTCAATTGGGACTTCCCAATTTTGAAGTTCAGGCACCAAGTGCAACAGTCCCTACAGCCATGCTCCCAAGAGAAGTCCAAAACCTCAGGCTGCTGAGTTGATCCATATCAATAAGCCAGACATTTTCCTCTCCACCAGAAACAAATTTTTGTAAACTTACTAGGTCTCAGTTGCCCATTCACGACTAACCTATTCCAAATACTTTGGCATTACAGGGAACAATAAATTGGATGTGTTTGCACATCACACTAATACAGCCTGACAATAAGCCCAGAAGAGGTTCCAAATGTATTTCCAGCCTTCCTTTGGTTTTTCTTGACAGCTATTAGAAGGTGAGCTGTCAAGGAAAAGCAAAGGTATGAGTGATCTTCAGCTACAAAAAGTGTTTACACCCCTTTCAAAGCAAGATTCTCATCTTCTCCACTCCCCTTTAATTGTCATGCCACACATTCTGAATTGTGCCCTGAACTTCTAGGAGCCTGGAAAAATGCAAAAGTGCAACCTACTGCCACTTTCTAATAAAAAGGCATTTTGACAGCCTTGGCAGCTAGCTGGCAAAACTCTGGATCATGTTAAAAAGGAGATTTTGAGAGGGAAATGGGTGTTTTGGGACTGGGACACACATCTGTGCTAAAGATCACTTGTTCCTTTGATTCTTGACAGCTCACCTTCTCACAGCTGTCAAGAAAATAATGAGGAGGATATGTTTTGAGTCTCTTTTGGGCAATGTTCACCACTGACAACTGTTCCCCTGGCAGCAGGCAGTCCTGTGGAAACTGCCTCAAGCAAGGCTTATATCCCCCTCACCTGTGGCACACCTGTGATTAATAAAATGTCTTGCACCAAAAGGTATAGTTTTTAAAATGCCTGGCATTTTGAAAGGACTGCTCATATCTGTCAAAACAAGGTTTGCAAAAGTTAAGTTGACAACTGGCTTTCACAACCTTCAAAAGTTTAAAGGGAAAAACAGGCAAGTCTCAAATGGTTCATTGCAGTGACAGGGAGGGGGCTAGCCAGTTGCAACTTCAGCATTTTGGGGTGCTGGCACCCTTCTAGCACCCCCATGGCAAAAACAGCAAGAACGGGAAGGGTTGGGGGGCATTGTCATCTGGCTCATTAGCCAATTTCCTGTACCCACAATAGGATTGTCCAACTATGTTTAGATGGCATGACAACCCATCATTGGTACAAACAACCCAGTTTGCTGGGGTTGCGTGTTGCCCACGCACAAGCCTTGGGAGAATAGGTCTGGGTTCACATGACAGGCCATCACATAATGGGTTGTTGTGTCATGTGAATCCAGTCATTGTTGCTGGGAAAACAATTCCTTTCTTCCTCCCCACAGCTATTGTGAGGATTGCAGCTCAGCTCTGAGAGAACATGGAAGTCAGTGGAGGGATGGCACCTGCTGTCAAATCACTTGCTTATAAAAAATAAAGATTAGTATTCCATCTGGCTCCACTGATGATTCCAGATGAAAGGTTCCTAGCAGCTATTCCTTCTTTTCCTTCATAATGTTTATGCCCACCACCACCATAGAAAAAGGATGATGAAGCAGTGGAAAAACACAGGTGGATTACAAGTGGAAAACAATGCAGTCTAGCCCTGATGTGATATTCTGTAGCTGAGGCAGGCTGGTAGCACAATAAAAGCCTCAACTAGAAGTACCCCAGTATTCAGAGGCATCATGCGCTGATCCTGGAGATGGTTTATAGTCATCATGTCTAGCAGCCATGATTTGTGATTATATTAATAACTATCGGTCTTGTTTTTTTTAAAAAAAATGATTTTCAACTGATTTTCTGACAAGTTTTTCCAGGTGTTAGAGGATGATTAAGGGGATTCTATGGAGAATTATCCGAAAAACATCTGACAGTACTTAACTATTACGTTTTTATTATTGAAGTTGATTTACTTTGGGGCAGCATAACGAAACGGGAGGATATTGGCACTGTACTGAAGAACTGGTCATATTAAAACAGCTAGTAGTGTTTGCCTTTCCTCATGTGAACTCAGAAGAGGAGAGGAACAGGTTTAAATGGGAAATCTGTATTTAATCTCTGCAGGTATTGAGAGAAGGGACATTCCTGAGAGAACTTACACTGACATCTATGAAGAAATTGCTGTTTATTCTGGTGGCTACTATGTAAAGACTGAAAAATATGAACTCTCTAAAGTCCTGGGCATAGTGGAGCTATTCCTGAATGCTGCCCCTGTTAAAGTGGCCTTCCATCGTATGAATGGAGCACGGTTCTCCTTCCCAGTGGATGAGACCCTCACAGAAATCAGTGTCTCGGTCAAGAGTATACACTCTGCCAGGGATTTCAGCATGACTGTGCTGCAGCCTTCAGGTAGGAGGTGTTCTGAAGTAGGGAGCACAGATGGGTGCCTTCCATAATCTTTCACTCTTCCTACAGCTTTGTTTCCCTTTGTGTCATCCAACTGCAGGTGCCCCAGTGCAGTCCACTCACACCATAATCAACACAGACAAGCACAAGGTTGTGAAAGTGTCTCCTATCAACAAGCATGGGTTATGGACTGTGGTTGTGTCTCCCAGAGGCTCCTATACTGTGGAAATCGGAGGCAAGAGCTTACTTGACTTCACCTACCAGATCATGAAAAAGCAGAAAGGATATGTGCTTCCGATCCAGGGACGACCTGTGAAAGGTACATTGCGGGAGCTGGCTGCAACAACCACACTACGGGTGGGACTAGCTATGAGATAGCTGTGCATATAAGAAAAACGTAAAGGAAGGTGTTTGTCTTCAAAAGCAAGTCCAGGAGGGGGACATTTAAGCAGAGGATCAGCGAACATGGACATTCCAGAGGAAAGCAAAGTTTCTAAATCTTTCACAGGGACAACCTACATTGTCTCCCTGAGGCTGCTGGAGCACACGAAAGGAGCTCAGTTCCAGCGACTGGTATCTATTTCTGATCAGGGGATTCCCTTCACCTCTGTTGCTCTAAACCAAACCTCTGATGCACTCGGCAATGCCTTCGCTGTTGCTTCTTTCTCTGTTGATGCTACGGTAGGTACCATTTCCGTGTTTTGTTAATTTTTGTTTATTTATTTATTTTAAGCAGATGTGAACACCTCAAGGGCCTCCAAGATGCTTTGGCTTACAACTCTCACCACTTCTTGCTTACAAAGCCAATGGAGAGGGCTGATGGGAGTTGTGCCCTTTGGCCTACAAGTTGCACATCCCAGGGTTAAAGTTGTAGCTTTACACTGAGTGAAAATTGGTGTGACCCTCTTTACATTAAACCAGGGCAAGCCAGTACACTACCTGGTTCCCATTGAGGCTATGAGGAGAAGCTTTCTCTTCTTCTGTACAGTGTTACTAGAAATCATGCTATATTATCATGTAGTGACATTCCCAGTACTATCCTCAAAAATATTATTCTGAAACCAGCCACAAGCTGCTGAGTGTAGAGGATTGCCCTTATTTCAGATTTTTAAGAAATCAGACCACTCAGCCATCCCATTAAACAGGAAATAGGAAACACACATCCTCAGATCATTTATAACCTTCAACAATCACACAAAAACTCCATCTTCCTTCACTGGAGGATGAAGGTTCAGCAAAGATGGGAGGGTAAGTTCAAAGTACCTTAGGACACAGGGTGTAAAATCAGCATATCTTCTAATAACTTTACTACCCATCTTTTATCATAGCTCCTTGTTGTTGTTAAGAGTTATCAAGTCATCCCCAACTTATGGCAACCCTATGAATGAAAGTCTTCCAAGACGTCCTTTCCTTGACAGCCCTGTCTAGCTCTTCTGAACTCAAGACTGGGCCTCCCGGATGGAGTCAATCCATCTCATAGCTGGTCTTTCTTTGCTGCTTTCCACTTTCCCTAGTGGTATTGTCTTCTCTGAAGTGAGTCTCATGCCTTACTAGTCAATTTATAAAACATAAAGGCAGTAATAGAAACATTTTATTATTGTCCCATAAATATCATCAGTAAAAGCAATAAAATAACAACAAAAAGTAAAAAAAAAGTTTTACTACAAATTAATTTAAAAATCATGCCAGATCATACAGATTAGAACTAATCTTAACAGGTCCTACTAAATAAAAAGGAAGGAGGGTAGAGAAATGTTTTTCTATATCACTAGCAGGAAAACCAAAAAGTGCCTATAGCTATCGTTTCTTCAGTTTCCAGTGTCTAACAAAAATAGCCACTGTTTGGTTGCAGAAAACTTGGATGTGTCTTTCGAGAGGGTCAGGAATTGTTGAAATAATCCCATATGCTCATCATGACACAGAGAGATGGGATGAAACAGAGGAAGAGAGCCTCAAACCCTGCTTTTGGTCCTACCCCCTTCAAATTCTCCCCTGTGTCCCACTGGAATGCAACCCCCAAGAGCTTTTCCAAAATGGAATTCCTCCTTCATCCTGAAGGAGATTCTTCAGCTTGGATGTAAAGGATGTTTGGCAGTAAATACCTCTCCTTCCCTTCCAGTCCTTCCTGCTGAGTGTGGAAGGCCAGTCTCCAGAAGGTCTGCCCTTTTCACGACTCATCCCCAACCCCATCTACATGGAGAGTGTACACATCGAGCTCATGCCAGACCAAAACTGTGAGTCTCTGGTGCCATGGAACAAATACTACCATTTTTACATCTTAAGAAGTGAGACAAAAATCGAGAAGTGCCAAGAAAGGGACTGTGTGTCAAAATCTGCAGATTAGTGTAGCTTTCCCTGGTCACTTGACAGAGCAGGCACCCTGGTCCATCTTGCAAGTATTTGCAGGATTGGTGTCAGACCTGTAGGTGCTTGCAGGGATTAAGGCCATCACAGTTACGCAAACCAGTGGAAGCCACCAGACATGCTATTAAAAGGCTGCCCAGTTCTGCTACACCAGCATGAATCTTCATGGTGGCTGCTCCATGTTCTTGGTTATGCCTCGAGCTGGAACACTTTCATTTGTGCCCTGACTGCTGCCTCTTCCTGAAGATGCCTTTACCAAGTATTTGCTCCTTGCCTTTTCCCAATCTTGCCTTTGCCTCTGGCTCTGGTCCAGCTATCTGACCTTTGCTTGCTCTTGGCTTTGCTTCGCCTCTGGGCTTGCCATGCCTTGATGGTATTCGGTACTCACATGATTTTAGTTTTCTTTTCCTTTGGCTCTGCCACACCTAGCTGGTATCTGACTCTTGCTTGTACTTGACTTCACTTTTACCTCTGGCCCTATTCTCCCCCTCCAAGCCCTCCATCATCCTCCCCCACCACCCCACCCCACCCCACCCACATCCAGATAGCCAGTTGTAATTGTAGTGGTCCTGCCACTAATGTACCACAGCTTACACTGTGGATATGCTGGAGATTTCAGCGTATGCCTTAAACATGTTGCAGAAATGCTAGATATATGCTTAGGGAAGGGAATCCTGTTCCAAAGTTAAGTTCTCTCTATCCCATTATGATTAATGTTATTTCTATACCAACCCAAAGCCAAAGGTCTCAGTAGACAAAACAAAAGAAAATGTTCTAGTATTTGATCTACTTTATGCTGATAATGACCATTTATCTGTATGGCACTGTCTTTGTGGTAGTGAAGCATCGCCATAAACAGTAAGAACATAAGAACTCTGTTGAAGCAGACCAAAGGTCTACCTTTCCAGTATCCTGTTTCTCACAGTAGGTAGCCAAATTCCTCTGAAAAATGTATATACAGATTACTGAAGGCAAGAACCCTCTTCTACTGTTTTTCCCAGCAACTGGTAATTTGGAGATGAGGTGATCCTGATCCTGGAAGTGTTAAATAACCCTCAAGAGCAACAGCCATGTCTTGGGTGAAGGAGACCCGCACCAGTGTGCCCATAAACAAGAGAAGATGGTTGCGGGGAGGAAGTGATAAAAGTGGTGCTAGCTGTGGAGGTCCTTTGGGGACACCCTCTCGGTGTACCCTCAGTGCCCTCCTTCCCTACTTCCTCACCAACATGGTCACTAGCTGCTGTTCCTCTTCTTCCTCATCACTGCTAGCACCCATTCAAGGAGGCAAGCTGTGGCAGCTACAGTTCTTCTTCACAGCACTACCGTTGTGTGGGTCAGAACAAGGGGTGGGTGGATAAGCAAGCTGTAAAGGGGAAACGGAAGAGCAATTCCAGGAGGTTCGTGTCAGTGGACCCCTGTTGGAGTGTGGGCCATTAGCGGGTGCCTCACCAAGCCTACTCTTGATGCCAGCAGTGCTGGACTACATCCCAAATTTACCTACAGGTGTAGAATGCCAGCCACGGCCTTGCCCATTAGAAATATGGCAGCAGTTGTCCACACTGTGAATATATTGTCCTTTTTTCCAGTCACCATATTATCTGGCCAGACCCAGGAGATCTCTGTCTATGTAATGAACAGTGGAACAGGTGCATCATTCACTTTCAGTGCCTCGGATAACCTGAATTTCGTGAAAAATTTCAACCCACCCCAAAAATATATCAATTCAGGAGAAAAAGCCATCCTTACTGCAAGTCTCACAGTGCCTGCAGAAAGCAGCAATATTACCACCAGGTAGGAGGCAGCATTTTCTAAAAAAACAGATGTCAAAATTCGGGGATGATCTGAGACAGGAGTGAGAATTTGGACACTGTACTGCCAGGATTTGGGAGGTGACTTGGTTGAACAATTCTCAAGAGTTTGTCAGTTGAGGGGTGCTGCTTTTACATGGTCAGGTTGCAGGAGGACACACCACCCTTTTCCATACTGAAGGGTCCAGTAATAGGACTGAAAATTGATATTTGTATACCTTTTGTTGAGTTTCTAAATGGCCCACCTTCAGGGAAACAAACTTGCTCTTATCCTAGCCAGAGTATACTGTTTACTTATCTCCCTGAACCAGGAAGGCAGTAGGAAGAACAGGTTAGATTAGAAACAGCATTCCCACCGTCTTTGTACAGCTATAATTAAGGCATATATTCTCTTGCTCCTCTAGGAAAGAGATGGTGCTCAGAGGCAGAACACCTAAAATAGGGTTGCAGAACTTTAGGCCAGGTCCCAGACTTGGCTCACCTGCAGCCCCAGTTCCCCAGGCTGTCACAACCTCTGTCCTCTGACTGCTGATAATTCAGGGTCTGCCTGGCTTTTGCACAATTTTTCCCCTAGACTGAAAGTTCACAATGCTCTCCTAAGGCTCATTTAGCAGCAATAAGAGTGCTGTAGCCAGGAATTTGTTTAAGTTCTATACTATCCAATAGTCAAAGCCTTCTGGGCAGTTTCAAACAAATTTCTGCTTAAATAATTCTGTTTATTTCTGGAAAAGAAGCTTATTTTGGGAAGAGAAGGGGTTCTTGGGGCAGGGAATTATAAAATAGGAGTGGAAGATCAGGACAATGTTTAGTAGGTTGCGGTATTTCGCAACCCTGTTGGATTGGATAGGAACAAAGTAGGTGGCTGGGTTTCCCACTGGGTGCCCCTCAGATCTGCACATTGTGTGTATTCATAATCCTTGCCAATTATTTTTCCAGCATCGTTACATTCTCAGCTGAAAGCTTCAGAAGCCACAACTATCTACAAGTGCCCGTCACTGTCGTCCCTGAATCTGCCTTGGTGAGTAATATGCCTTTTGCAGGATCATTCATGGCTATCGCTGATAGTTAGGATGCAGCCAATATGTGCTGCCTCCTAAATGGAGAAGCATCTCACTCACCAAACTGGAATTGGTTTATTTTATCTTAAAGGAAATTGTGTTGTTTTAGTTCCCTTCTGAGCCCCATCCAGAATATTATTGGTTATTACTTCTTAGGCAACTTGTAGCCTGGGTCATATTTAGCTTAGGGAGCAACTCTCCAAATGCCAGTCTGTACAGGAGGGGAGTTAAGCTTGAGGCCATGGGCCAAAACTGACCTAGCTAGATTCCCAGTCCAGCCCTCTTGGAATCGCCTGACCCCTCTTCCCCAACCACCAATTCTTTGGTGGTTTCTAGTTTCCACACAGTTCTTTCTCATATCCTAAACAGCTGAAATGTTTCTCCTAAGGCTTAGTTACTGGCAGTAAGAAAAAAATAGCTAAATTAAGCCAGCATTTTTTAAAAACCTGCTCCTGTTCCCTTTGTTTTTGACCCTATCCACTACTGCAGTGTGGCTCCTGAGAATTTCTTTGAAACTGAATTTGGCCCATACACTAAAAGATGTTTAATATGCCCGCTTTCTCTGATGTTCAGAGATTCTTGCCTCCAAGGGGTATCCTGCTGTGGTGAGGAGTACACATTTCCCTGTGTGTGAAACTTCTTAGACAGACCCAGGATTACTGCATTTAAAACTTCCTGTTTAAGAATGAAATCTTTTAAAGCCTCATATGTTTCTTAATGTGAGTTGCTTTTACCTGTTTTGGATAATGATGGGATGGAGATGAAGTCTGCAGCTTACTTGATTTGAAGATGAAAACTGCAGAATGAGCCACTGCTAAGTGCTGCAAGTTTACACTTTGGATTCTGGGACAAAGAAGCAATGGCTGGCCTGCATTTCTGAAAACATAAAGGCCCGCTGTAACCCAGATCTATCTGTTGCCTTGGGCAAGACACACAACTTCCTCAACAGGCCTGTGGATTTGTGGGTTTTCCCTGGTGGACCAACATGTCTGTTTGCTTGCTTTTTCTTTGATGCATATGTCTAAATATATTTCGTTTCTTAAAATGCATTTTAAACATATTTTAATACAGTTTTTGAAACAAGAATGGGATGTTAGCGAAGTGGTAAAGCAGATGAAGTACTCAATTATAAGCTTACATTAATCTGGGAGGTCAGGTCGGGTAGGATCCAAATATGCAAATATTAAATTCTTCAAGCATCATTTGGAGTTTAGCTTATTCTGTGCTAGAAGCATATGAGATAGGACAGAGGCCTATAGGAGATCTGTTGTCCATATTATTTGTTTGTTTCATTGCATTTATATTCTGTCTTTCTTCTGAGGAGTCCAATGTGGAATGCATGATTCTCCTCCTCTCATTTTTCCTAGAACCAGATCTCCCTAGTCCCGACCCAGAACTCCAGCCACTACAAGCCCTACTGGCCATCACACCCTTGAATCTTAATTGGTTTCCAGGGGGAGCCAGGAAAGTCTGTCTCACTGCCGTTGTTGCCACCTGATCATGCTCTTCTTTCTCAGCATTGCTCCCAAGAGATTGCATGACAGGCAGACAGCAGTAAGCAAGTAGGCAGTGGCCTCTGCTTCTCTTTCTCACTGCCACCTCTCTCTGAGCCAAGGAAGAGGCATGTGAACAAGAAGGCTGCAATGGGCAAGAAGCAAGTCCAGGAGACTCTTCTCAGTGGACCCCTGATGGCAGGCTCTTGGCAAGCACCTAACCATGCCCATCCCTCATTCCAGCCCTGGCGTCGATAGCGATATTTACTGATGACTACTCATTGATAGTATAAGCTAATGTGTCTCCCACCCTACAGGAAGTTGACCAGGTCCCACCAGTATACAAGCTTTTACAATTCACTATGCCTTGCACGGCCAACAGCCAGTCCAGTCCCGACTGCTCTCACCACATTTGGCGGATGGCGTTTTCTGTTAAAGATGATCGTAGTGCAGTCACAGCACGAGTTAACTCAAATCCCTCTGGGTTGGCATGCTATCCAGCAGAGGATGATGACGGAGGAAAGGACATCAACTGTGACTATAAGTATGTCTGTCCATGTTTTCTAGGCATTTGTATTGCTGAATGGAGAGAATGGTCATCAATACAGAATTGACAGCTGGGATAGAATCCTGCTGAACTTGGGTGTCATTTAAAAAAATAAGCCAGAAAGTTACTAGTTTGTTATTTATTGGCCATACTTTGATGTTGTTTAATTTATTAAAATCCCTAAATACTTCACATTTAAATATAGCAAAACAATTGATTAATTATATTTTGATCTTAAGTGCACTTCAAAATATTTCAACATTGTAACAGTAAAGAGAGAGCAACAAAGTCCCTTTTGGGTCTGTGTGCATGTTTGCTGTGTGCCATTGGTGGGACCAGCATGTGGGAAGATTGGCCATCGGGAGTAGCAGCTGGGGAAGGTTCCCAGTTGCACAAACGGGTCTGTGAATGTTTGCAGACTTCGCCCAGACTGGGTTCTCTCCCTCAGAGAGGGATGAGCACCAGAAGGAGTGTGACAGGCAGGTGCAAACCAGGTTCTGGCTAAGCTCAGCCTTTTCCCATTTCAAAAAGGGTCATTCTTCTCTACAAACATCAGGATTGAACCTGGAGCTTTTTTCCATGCAAGCCAGATAGTCCCAATGGCTTCTGTTCCCATTGTGCTGGGAAGCCTGTTCTAATCCTGCTACTCTGTGGGCAACTCCCACCAGCCCTTACCATTTGGCTGTGCTGGATGAGAATGATAGATATTGGGGTCCCACAACCTTGGGGAAAGCTACAATTTCCCCATTCCTAGTCTAAAATCTTCCCCTCCATCTCCATCACTATTCACTGCATCTAACATTTAAAATAAAACCCATACATCTCCTTTCTTTGTCTGAAGGAAAAAAGACACAGCCATCCTAGTGAATGATATAAAATTAAGTACATTCATGGCACTTAGTCAATTTAAACAATATGTCCCCCTTGCAGGATTTGTGTTTCCACATCTGCTGGGCTCATCTGAACTCTTCCCACCCCCTGCTGATCTGTCTTGTATTCCCCCCCCCCCCCCGCTTTGTAGGTCAACCTGCTGTTCTCCTTCTGCAGAGGTTCTAATTCTTGATGGGGATGGAAACATGGATACTTTCACTGTGGACTACAACACACACCCTCCTACAGAAGCCTAGTGAGTTGCAACATGCACGATTGTCGTGAAGCTGCCGTCTCAGTGCAGATTAGTGGTCCATCTAGTCCAACATGCTTTGCTGCAGAGGTTGGGCACCAAGAGCCTTCCAAGGGCCCCCAGGTGTGCTTGCCAAGGTCCTCACTGTCTACCCCACACTGCTGCTCCTGACACCACTATGCTTAACAGCCAGGGGATGGGAATTCAGCAGATTAGGAGAGTTATCCCCTACCTGCTGAGCTCCTGCCTCCTTGTTGCTCAGGTGAGTGGCAGGAGGCTGAAAGAACATTGGTGCAAATATGAAGAAGATGGAGGAAAGGAAGGTGGGAGCAAGAAATGCTAGAATCCTGGAGGTGGTGCAGTCCTGAAAAAAAGTAAGATGGGTTTGTGGCTTCGAAAATGTTACATGCCTGGCATCTACTGCCCCTCTCCAAAATAGTGACTCAAAGTTTTGCCAAAGGGCTTTTCTTGAACTTGCTGAATAATTTATTTAATTGGAGTCACCAAGGAATAAACCAGAGTCATTCTGCATCCAAACTGCTCCCTCCCATGGAGTGGTTGATCAGGTGACAGCCAGAGCTCTTTGGTTCTCTGTGGGGGTAGCTGAGTCTAGTGGGATAATGACGGGAGCACTGTTAACAGCAGGGATTGGATCCAGGATCCGCTTTCTGCAAGAGGCTCCTCTGCTTGAAAATTGGGATCCTCTCCTTCAACACAGCATGGCTCACCTCATTCTGCAAGGTCTCCTCATTCTTTGTGAAGCATTCCAGGGGTCTGGGGAAGCTACTATAGAAGGAAGGGGCTGGGAAATCCATTTTCGGCAGTACAGTCAGGGCCTGCTGTCTGGTGAAGCAGGGTGATATGCCTGGTGTCTTGTATGGGCTCTACCAGAAGAATGGCAAGGAGGTTAGCATGGTTCAAGTAGCACAGTGAACAAATGGGCCACAGACAAGGGAACTGTGAGCTTTCTTTTTCTTGTGTGCTAACAACCTGCATCCATTCTTCATTGTGACTTTCAATAAACTGAATAGCATCTTTGAGATGGATGGTTTTGTTTCTTTCTAAGTATCACTGAATCCAAAGTAGGAGGCCTTGGCTGGACCAGGCTCCCATGGTTGAAACATCTGAATCAGGCAGAGGAATGGGACAAGGAGAGAACTGCATTGCTTCCCGCTACCAAGATACTGCCACCCCTGCCAAGAGGCCTGCTAGCTGCTCCCTGCAGTGACATTTGCCATCGTGAGAGGCTGGAGTAGCTCTTTGGAGCAGCTGCCCTCCTGCTTCCCTTGCTGCTCATCCCCGTACTTCTGCCACAGTTGCGCTGGTGCTGGGAAGGAGCACATGGTGGGAAGGGGTGCGATGGGGCAGCCCATGAGAGGCCGGCCTCAGGTGATGAGAGCCTGCACTGAAGCACAACACAGTCAACCCAGTTTAAAATCCCACCAACCTCTTTTCTCCCTTTGTTAATTCAATCGTTGCAGGAAAATAAAAATAGAAAACCAGCACAAGCAACTAGAGCTGGAAGGGTCAGTCAGCTTAGTTTGTGGGCCATGCTAGTTTCACATGTGTGCATCATCATTTATGTCTGTCAAATTTCTTCATCCATCTGCAAATACACAGAGAGCATGTAACTGACTTGTAGTTCAATAGACACATGTCCACTCAGAAGCAAGCCCCATTGAGTTCAGTGCAGCTTACTCACAGAGTGTGTCTTGAAATTGCAGCCTCGAGGGCCTGAGGACCGTGAATATGAACCAGCTAGTTAAAGGGGTAATTTGGTAATACCATGCCTCGAGTGATGGAACTAGTAATTAAAGAAGTAGTAGCCAAGAGGCAGAAGCTGCTTTAAACAAGCAAAGAGGACATTAATTAAAGGATAAGTTGCCGGAAGTGGAAGCTTGGCTGAACAACAGTTACTCCTGAATTTTCAAAATAAGGGGGAAAAAAAGAAAGAAAAAGAAAATAAGAGCTAGCCCATGGAGGCAGGCTTGTGGGTCTGTTATGGGGATGCTGCATTATATGAAATGCCACATTAAAGCACTGTTTTAATTCCACTTCCAGTTGATTCGAGAGCAAGTGACTGGGCAGAGTAAAAAGGTATTAGGTGTTGAAGGAACTCCAAAAGCAAAAGGCTTTGGAAAGGAAATTGTATGAAGTGAGGGACGCAGGGAGTGGGGAGCAGCAGAGCCGACACCCTGCTTTCTTGGCAAAGCCTCTGAGCAGTTGCATGACAGGGAGAAATCCAACCTCATTGCTGCTTCTCTGGACCAGAGTTCAGCGGCAGCTGTTAATTCTCTGCCTCATGTGCGACCCCTAATGGTGCAGGGGGCTCCTGGCTTCTTGGTAGGGGAATCTATAGGACTGGCATATAGAGCTGGACAAGGCACTGGCATACCTCATGCTGATCAATACCTTGTTTTTCTTGCAGAATCTCTAACAGCTGAGCTGCATCACATGAATATCCTGACATGTGGACAATCTTTCTTATCTCTTGGTGCCCCTTGTGCCAGGAAGAAGATACCACCCAAAGCCAAAACTGCCAGGTGGTAATAATCTGGCCACATCAGCCAGATTACACACACCATTAAATAAAACAAATTTCAGAAAGCAGTTGTGCCTGTTTGTACTATCTCTTATAGTGATGACGATGTCTGCACGAATAAAGCACAGTTTGATGATCCCCCGGAGTAGGCATCCCTATCAGGCATGTACTTTCTCCAGTGGGGTAAGGGGAGATTTACATTCCTCATGTGGAAGATATTGGGCTGCACTAGACAGAATAGGTGGCCCTTCCTCCTTCAGTGCAGACCAGCCCTCCCCTCTGCAGCTGTCTTACCCAGGAAAGCCATAGGGTGCAAAGGAACCAGCTGTGCACTTCTTAAAGAAGTGAGGCTGCAGCCAGATCCACAGTGTATCTTTGGTTTGAGAAAAACACTTGACAATGTCTGTCTAGTTCATAAGATGGTCCTATATGAGCTTCACCCTACTGTTGTTAGGTGGAAACAGCTGGTTGAGCAGCTGTACCCAGGAAACTGCCCATTAACAGGTCCTTGTGACACTGAAGGGAGGTCTCACACGGAGTGCTGCCAGCCTCTGTCCAAGGGCCGTATCTCACTGGGCTGTTCGACATTTCTATAAATCACTTGGATTAGGAGACAATTATCAGATTTGCAGATAACTCTAGGAGGGATAACTAACACAGACACAATTTGCACCTTCAGTCAAAAAGGGGTTGGGGTCTTGAACTCTTGATCTGTTGCATTGAATTCCACCTGTACTTCCAGAAGTTTTAGCAGTATAATGAATTACATGGCTGTGTTAACATAAGCCAATTGCCCCAGCACTGTCCTTGTGAGATTCTCTCTAGCAACAGAGTCAGTTTGCAGAGTCTGCCAGCCAGCAATTAGTTTGTAGTCAGGCTCTTCATAGAAAAATAATTATTCTCTAGCCCTTTAAAATTTTGTCACCATAGTTTGCCTGCTCCTGACAAAACAATGACTTGTTTGATATGATCACTGAAAATGAAAATAATACTTATTAATTGGTTACATTTTTATCCTGCCTTTTTTCCTCCAAGGAGCAGAAGGCAGTCCTCTCCGTTTTATCTTCACAACCCTGTGAGCTAGATCAGTCGATCTTAACCAAATGGGGCCTAGAACATAGGTTTTCTGAGTCCCAGGCCAATATTCAGATTGCTCCAGCACGCCGATTAGGAACACAGAAGAGTCACTGCAGGTTTAAGAGAGTTGCCATACCAGAAGGTCTGGGTAGTGTTACTTACAGTTAGGACCAGAGCCAGATTGATATTAAATACAGGATCGCTTTTAAACTCATCACTAGTTCAGTGCATGATGTTGCAGTGTTTCTATCTGCTTGCTGGCCATGGGCATTGTACCCAGTTAAAGACTAGTGCGAAAGGGGGAGGGAGTCTCACTATTTAGTTGTAACGATATAAACCTGCCATTTACCAACACTACAATTTGGTGGGGGTTATGCAGCCATTTTGTTTTCATGCAGAACTTCGACACATGACTTCTATCAAGATGAGTGACTTCCCACTGAAAATGTAAGAGAATATTAAAAAGTAAAGCTGCATACCGGAAAGCAATTTACTGAGTAAATAATAGCATTTGCACTTTGGGGTGCCATGAGAAATGGAGCAATAAGCACACTCTTCTGCCAGATAGAGCAAAATCTATGGAGTGATAATATATTCCTCTAAGTCTTTTCATTGCTGGGTTTTAACAATGTTATCTTTAAATGGGAAAAGAAATGCCATATGCACCCAGTGATAAATGATCAATATGATAGTTTAATTTGATTTACAGATGAGAGAATTTCATATACCACTCTTAATATCACTTGTTGGGGGTGAGGAAGGAGCCCAGTGTTTTTGATTACTCTGTAGTCATAAGGAGTGGATCAACATGCTGATAATTCTTAGATCTTTCATTTGCTTTCAGGGAATTTAAAGGAAGGCTGTCAGTATGTACCTTCTGAAGACAAGTGCTGACTTGGGTGAAATTTATGCTGGATTGCATTCTGAAATAGGGTATGATCCAGGCAAAGTAAAACAGCTTGATCAACAACAGTGAAGTTAATCTTATGGTCTTTTTCTCCCAAAATACTTTTTAATATTAGTGTTTACATATATTTACAGCTCAATAGTACACAAGTACACAGAAGAATTTCCATTGACTTCAATGAGGTTTGCTCCCAGGGAGATGGGTATAGGTTTGCAGCCTCCGTTTAAGTAGTTCAGATTATGTATGTTTCATCCATAGCATTTACAATACAAAGTGACTGGGAATACTGCACAATTTCTTTCTATTAAGTCTGTGTCCTTTATTCCTTAGTCAATTCTTTTTCATCTTTATAACCAAGGAGCCAGTAACCTTTCTCCCATGCAGTTAAACATGACTGCAAAGAGCTATATATAGTCTGTCTTTAGAAATGATAAACAGCCTGCTCTGGCAAAAGGATTAAGAGATCAACAGGACTGAGGAGATAGAAATGAAGATGAGACATAAAGTTGTTAATGCAAACAGCTGATAAGACCCGTTTCCAGGATGGTCTTAGTCAGCCAGAGGTAGCTGCAGTGTAGCTCTGTGGCCACATTGCATGAGCCTTGGGATAACCCCAGAGCAGAAGAGATCTTTTCTGGCTGCCATGAAAATAATTTGTTGCAATCATGTCTTGAAGGAAAAAATATGAAAAAGCAGGAAATAATTCCAGCACAAATAACATGAAGTGGTAAGTACCTTCAGCAGAATCTCTGCCTTAAGGCCACACAATCAAGTTCTTGCACTGTTTATGCAGAGCATCAGATGCTCCACAAAAGGGTAGAAGATTAAATGCAAATGTAAACGACTGAATGTAAAAGAAGAGAATTTCTTGATGCAGCAGAATCGAAGGGATGGGGACAGGTTAGCTTTCCAAACATCCCAGTGGGTACTTGTCAGTTGGCTCCTGTGTCAATGGAGTGCCTCATTCATTCCTGCTTTTAGTTCGAATCTTACAGGAGCTATCTGCAGTGCTGATCCCCATCCTCAAAATAGGTTTGCCACTATGGATGGCTCCTGTAAAGCTCAAAAGAAAGGCTCTGATTGATGCGGAGCTGCACTGACATAAAGGCCATGAGCCACCACGACCGTATTATATGCAGGGATTCAGCATGTGACAGGCAGTCTAAAGCTACCCCCTTTCCCACATATTCAAGCTGTTGTGGCTCTGGCCAGAATTCATTCATTCATTCATTTTTGATAGTGGAACGCTTTTCATCTTTTCCACCTAGATTTTAATTAGAAATGAAAAATTATAATTATAGGAGCACATATATGTCAGAATGGAATAGCTCTTTCTAAACTTGCCAGACCGTATTTGTTGCTTTCTCTAATGAGCTTCTTTAACTTAGATTTTGAGCTAGATAATGGGCAATGCTAAATTGATCTTGGCTATATCTTTCTACCAAAGTAAAGGGCTTACAATTCTAGATAAACACAAACTTAATTAAAGCAGTCATAAAACAGATTCATTAAAAATATAACATCAGAATAAAAGCAGTACCCATTTCAATAGACATGTTTACATACCAGAAACTTGCTTGAATACATATATCTTTGAGTGCTGGCAGGATGAAAGGTATGCAATCTAGACTCCCTTGATCCACGGCCAGGAAACACCCACCCAAAAGTCCCTCTCTTGCATCACCACCATGCCTCTGAAAGCAGTAGTGCTCAAAGAAGGGCCTCTCCCAGGTATCTTAATACACGGGCAGAGTCAAATGTGGTGCTCAGGAGAGAAAAGGGATTTTGTCAGTATATAGCCTGCCCAAAATTGTCCAAAAGTCTTCCTACCTGAGCTAGCCAAGCTGTTTAGAGGTATGGAATACAAGACTGATCTTGGCAGGCTAATACAGGCCAAAAGGCCAAAGCATTAAGTGGGAATCCCACAGCATCAGTTTCTAAAAAAAGGCTGGAACCCCTGTAAAATAAAATCCAAAACTGTCAGATGGCAATCCAGAAAGCCACCATGGAAATGCCATTGAAAGAGCCACAACTGTCTATCCACTTCTTGATATAAGTCATCTATCAGGACAACCAAAGATGACTTGTTGCAAAATTAGCCTTGAGGCTGGATTAAAAGAGGTATAAATAATCCATTATAGCCAAGAATCCCTGAAGCTGAATTGTTACCATATGCTCAATTGCAGTGCTGAAAACTGGAATAGTTGAAATTGGCTGGCCTCAGTCCAACACGAAAGAAAGTAGGAGGGGGTCTACTATAAAGGTTAAAGCTAGAGATAGGCCAAAACAATTTGCACCCAAGTCGCCACTCCTTCTCCGCTGTGAAGAGAAGAGAGTTGCACTGTGTGGTTGGCAACCTGGGGACACATCCCCTTTCTTCTAGGGCTGTGCTGCAAAAATGAGCTAGAAACTGGCCCAGTTTGCACAGTCGCAGGCTGGTTAATAAGACACCATGGCTTGTTCACTGCTCTGTGCATACCAGTTGTGTGCCGGGGAGATGAACCTAATCCTTCTAAACAATGCTGTTTGTTGTGCCACGAGAACCTGGCCAGTGTAGTGTGTTGCCATGAGTAATAAGCCACTCAAACCCTACAAACCCCTGGGGTGCTGTGTGGCTTGTTACTCAAAGCAGGAAGCTAACCTGGCCAGGTCTGCATGATGCAATGAGCCCAGCTGCCAAGAGTAATTACACTAATCCCTCCAGTACACAACCAGTGCACATGGTGGAGCAAGAAACTACTCTAGTTTATTTCCCAAGCTGTGATTGTGCAAGCAGGTCAATGAGCAGAAATGCAACATGATGCCATCTTAAGTGCAACTGTCTTGCCCGGCTGCACTGCGATTTTATCACTATTTGCTCTTACCATATAGAATACGGGAGAAAGAGAGGCAGCATTGGCTAAGCAAAGTGTAGGGGCCTTTTTTCCTTACACAATGGATTACCATATTACCTCGTCAGTGTATTCTTTCTTCACACACCCCACGCACTGCTGAGATGTAGAACACCTTTCATACTCCATTCACAAGGTTGAATATTTAAGGATCATTTATCCCTCTGAAGGCCATTAATCTGACTTACAAGAAGAATAAAAAATAGATATATGTGTGCCTCTCTATATGTTGTCTGTTCATATGTCCTTATGTATGCAATTTATAACATTTAATATTATAATGTATTTTAAGAGTTGTTTTTGTTTTTGTAAAATGAAGAACTTTGCTTATTGGGCGATATAGAATTGTAATAGTTGAGATCAAATTGCTGTTTTTTGGTGAGCATTGTCTTTTTTACAGTATGTGAAACCAGGATATTCATTATGATGATGAATTAAAACCCAGTTGTGTTTTTTTCTTTAGCATGTGGTTCACTGAGAAATTCTATGCATAAAGGGATTATGTTTGCAGTCATCAAGTTTCTGTAATGTTTCAGAATTCAATCTAGAAGGTGGCTTGTGCATCAGTCATAATGTCATAGAAACCTCTAGCTTGAAAGTTAGGTCTTGGACTTTAGGTGCCATCGGCCCCAGATAGCATTGCCAATGTGATGTGATGGCAGTTGTAGTCATTGGAGGGCCACAGGTTGAAGTCTTTTAGCATTTGATAATGTTCTTGGGGTCCATCTAAAGGTGCAGCAGAACACAGCACATCCTCTTTTTTATTATTGTAAAGAACTACTCAAGAACATTGAATATACTGCCCGAGTAAAGGCTGCAAGAGAGTCATTGATCAAAAAAACTTTAAAGATACAAGGTTAGAGTGTCCAGCTGTTTCTTGATGAAAACGATGAAACTGAAATCTCTGACAAAAGCACAATGTGGTACCGTACCCTCTTCTATTCAATCCAAGTGACCTCAGAAAAAAGATGAGAATAGTTTAGAAAGGGGTTATACTGAACCTGTGAGTTTAATCGTGCTTTAAATGTTTTAAAGCCTTGTTTCATTGCATTCAGGACTTTGTATTGTTTCCTTGTTGGTCCCTAAAAAGACATTTTAAAAACTAGAATGTGACTGTTGTAGGCTCCCCTCTGCTTAAACTGCAGAACAAACATGTAACACAGTAAAATTGTCCCACCATTGCTTTGAGAATTGTGCTATTTATTCATTTATTAATTTCATTGCATGGCATACCATTTCTTTCAGAAGCCAAATTTCCTGAAGCTCTATCAAGATGCATGGGCGCCACCTGGTGGCTGTTTGCATGCAATAAAAAGTCGCTTTGTGGCATCCTGAAGACTGACATAGAAACAGAGTGAGTCAGAAGGGCTCTCCCAGGCCATCTAGTTTGACCTCTGGTTCCAGCTGGCTCCGCTCATGACATGCCTACCATGCGTATGTCCAGCCTATCCTTGAACACACTCACCCATGGGACTTTAACCACCTCCCACGGAAGCTTGTTCCATTCCCTAGGAGTTCTAACTGTCAGCAAGTACTTCCTGCCATCCAAAGTGAACCTTGGTTCCCTGAGCTTTGCTCCATTGGAATGTGTCTTGCCCTCCCCCATAGGGGAAAACAGCTATCTACCCACCTCTGCGTGACACCCCCTCAAGGACCTATATGTTGCCAACAGATCCCCTCAGAGTCTCCTCTTCTCAAGGCTGAAGAGACCCAGTTCCCTCAGTCTCGCCTCATATGGCTTCCCCTGCAATCCAGCCACCATCCTTACAGCCCTACGCTGCACTGATTCCAACCTGGCCATATCCTTCCTGTAATGTGGAGCCCAGAACAGAACACAATAGTCCAGTTGCGGGAGCACTAGAACTCTATAGAGTAGCAGTAATACCTCTCTCGATCTGGAAGCCATACTTCTGGCTATGCAACTAAGGGTGGCATCTGCCCTCTTGACCACCACATCACACTGCTGACTCATGTTTAGCCTGCAGTTGACCAGTACCCTGAGATCCCTTTCACAAGTGCGATGTAACACATGTATTTTTTATGACATCATGCATGACGTGTGCTGTTTCCCCAAAATATCAAGCCAGAATCAATGCCTTTGTTGGATTCTGCCAACAAGCAAGATGGCAGCTGCTCAGTGCAAGTAAAGCAACAGATCTGTTGGAAACCTGTAACCCTAAATGTTCTCAGACTTTTGGCCAAACAGGATGTTGTACTAGTGATGGGCAACTTGTGGCTCTCCAGAAATTTTGGCCTACAACTCCCATCATCACTGACTCATGGCTATGAAGGCTAGGGCTGATGGGAGTCGTAACCCAAAGCATAAGGACAGCCACAAGTTGCTCACAAGCAGCTAAAATTTCTAGTGTTCCTAAACCATGCCCAGGCATCTGTCCTTCGAAAACTGGACCAGCCATACATGCCACACAACCTATACTGCTGCCACATTTTCCCTCGGAATCCAGTTAAACAGTTAAGGGACTGGAAGGACAGAAGCCATCTTTGAATTATGGGGACCAAATACATTACAGAAGTATATCTGATCCACAAATGGTGATGCATCTGAGAAAGCAAATGTTTGGTATTTTATTCATTTCTAGGCATTGGCTCCAAATTTTTTCTGATAATATCCCACAGTATTTCTTCAGTGGCATTTTGCATGCAAATCCATCAATTCCTCCCAAATCCTCAACAAACCCTAAAGGCATTTGCTATATATAATACTAGTATCAGAATAATAACTTTACAAAGCATCATATGCTATCTGAAGCCTAGACTGTGGTTTTAAGCCACGGTTCTGTATCACAGAAATGTATATTGCACCTAAAGCACACTGTTTATAGCCCACCAAAATGTGATGTTTCTTTCACGAGGCATTAAATACAGTATTTCCCTTCTGACACATTCTTTAAAAACAAAATGCCCTCTGTCATTGTCTGTAGGGCTCTCATATTTGCCTGCTACTTGGTCCTTCAATAAAGCCAGCAAAGCCTGGAGAACTCCTCAGTGACAGCAACTTCCTCCTAGGGCTCTTAGCAGTCTGCTGTCACTAGAAAGAGCTAAATAGTGATCTGGTTCGCACAATCATGGCATTGTGTTATTGGATTATTTGAGGGTTTCTGCCCCTGCCCAAACAAGCTATACCACCTGCAGTCAGGCAACATGGCAAGTGGGAAATGTTGGCACACTCAGAAAGTCCTGACACTTTGACCCTGACAGCCCAGAGAGCCTCATATCCAATATACTGCTGCCAATTGGCTCCCTCTTAGCTAGGTTTGGCAGCAACACTCCAACAGCAGCTGAGAGCTGCCATTTTAGTTTTACACAAATTGCCCAATGCAGTGTCACTCCAGAAATTAAAAGGGATGCTTTGCAGATCCAGCTCCTTCATGTGGAAGGCCTGGGCCATGCGTTAGCACTGGTGAAGCTTATGGGGGAATTGGAGCCCCTCCAAGTGCCCTAGGTTTGCAGGTGCTCATGTCGTTTGTTGTTTAGTTGCAAAGTCATGCTCGACCCATCACGACCCCATGGACAACATTCCTCCTGGCTCTCCTGTCCTCCACCATCCCCCGGAGTCCACCCAGGCCCACACACCCTGCCCTAGTGACTCCATCTAGCCCCCCCATTCTCTGCCATTCCCTTCCTCTTTTGCCATCAATCGTCAATCATTCCCAGCATCCGGGCCTTCTCCAGGGAGTTGTTCCTTCTCCTTAGGTGGCCAGAGCTTTTGAGTTTCATCTTCAGTATCAGGCCTTCTAAAAAGCAGTCAAGGTTGATTTCCTTTAGGACTGACCGGTTTGATCTCTTTGCATGTGCTAATGACAAGCATGCAAAAGAGATTATAGAATACAGAGTAAAGTGCTGGGTGAACCACCCTTCAGAGCCCATTCCACAACTGGGGTGCCACAGCTGGAAGAGCTCCCTGTATTGTTCAAGTATGTCTCACCTCTGAAAGAAGTAGTAGTCACAACAAGCCATCTCCTACATGGCCAAGCTGTCCATTTTATCTTCCTGCTGTCAGCCACAACTGACATTATATCTCTTGATTCTGATGTGGTGCACAATGTCCAGCAATGTAGAGCTTCTCCCAAGCAGACTTGGATTCCCAGCAGTCACTTGGCTTATAGGAGCACTTCTTCAACTTTGAAGGACGCGCAAAGAACCTTGGCAATTTCTGATCCCCAGTGTAGATCAGTGCCTCACAAAGGAGGGAACTTGGCACCAGCAGTTATGGCACCCAATTATATAAGGACAGCAGTCTTATTCAGAGGTTTACTTGAATGTGTGAGGGCTTAAATTGACAACTAGGATGGGGCTGTGTATCCTGGCCCCATCCCTGTGTTCCCAGAGGTATCAACCCTACACCCAACAGTTCAGACCTGAGTGTGCTCAACTGCCAATTTTTAGTTTGGTTAGTTTATATGGCGGTGGCAGCAGAGTGTGATCCCCAGAGAGGCAAAGAATAGAAAATGGCCCCTGGGCCCCATCCAAGTTGCCTGCTCCTACCTTCTCTGGTACTCTTGTTCAGGCTTAGTGGCCAGTGTTCCTTGCTATCACTGCTTATTTATTTAGATTCTTCTCTGCTGATAAAGAAGGCCCTTGACTGGATAAAGTCTATCAAATGCCACAAGATCCTGTATTACCCATTCACAGAATTGAAGAAGACGGTGTGCTCACTTTCGTATGCATCTCGTGTGCATCGCTCTTCTCACTGTCACTTCTCCCATCCCAGTTTGACAGGGCGGCCACAGCTGATATTGCCAGTGTTGACTGCCACTGTAGAGGAGTGCATGAAATAATTCAGTCCCAAGACCTTTAATATATAACACGGCAGATTTACTGTAAAATCCCATGGAGTATTACTGCAAATAATAGGTAAGTAAAAAGTCAATAGGTCTTGGGATAATAGAAGCTTTTGAAGTAATCAATATTCTTCAGTCACATTGGCTCTCAAGAAAACAGACTATCTTTCTTTCTCTCTTTTCTTTTATTATACTCATACCCTGGCTTTAATCACTCAAGCTTCAATCAATAACAATATGGAAAGCAATGCATTTTTAAATGCACAAAACTTTTTCATTTATTTGAAAAAAAAATATAAGCATCTCTTTCTTGTGACTTTCCTTCTTGCTACAAATAAAATGGGCAAGGAGTTTAGCCATGTCATAAATTCAGAATTATGCCAGGATTCAAGCAGATCTCAATCTTGCTAACTACTAAATAGTGCCAGCTCTTTATTTGTACTACAGCATTCATCATGTCAATGTGAACTCCCAGATAACAGACTTTCCGAAGAGGTGGTATGTTTTAGAGATGTTGTTGTTGTTATCTGCCATTTCCAAAATATCCTATCTGACTTATGGCAACCCTATAAATGAAAGGTCCCCAAAATGTCCTATCCATGACAGCCCTGCCTGGCTGTTCTGAACAGGCTGCAGCTTCCTTTATGGAGTTCATCCATCTCATATTTGGTCTTCCTTTTCTTCTTCTGCCTTTGACTTTCCCTAGCATGATTGCCTTCTCCAGGATGTTTTAGAGATCTTACACAACTCTTGCATATTTATTTTTATTTATTAAAACATTTTTATGCCGCCCCATTCGCCGAAGCCTCGGGGCGGCTTACAACCATAAATTATAAGGTTCCACACAGGGAAATGCATAAAAATTATTTAATTTCTATACTAGCCAATGAATGGGCCTTAAGTCAGACTAGTATTGGTTAAAACCCTGACTTGTGATGGCTCTCTTCAACCACATGAGGGTGTGATTTAGCACTCCTGAATGCTTTTTTCCCTTAAGTCAGGCTAGTATTGGTTAAAACCCTGACTTGTGATGGCTCTCTTCAACCACATGAGGGTGTGATTTAGCACTCCTGAATGCCTTTCTCCCTTTTTTCCTTAGAAAGAAAATGTGCCCAACAGTTCAGAACAACATGACTTGTGGGAATGCATTGCAACAATTCAAATGAGTGTCTCTGTAGAATTATATTGTTGAGCTCTTTTGTTATTAAATTATGAGCATGCCTGCCATCTAATTTAGTCAAGAAGAGAACTGACAAATATGGCAGCTCTTTGTTACACAGTTCTAAGTCAGACAGTAGAACATCAGGGATACCTTATGCCTGATAATACAATCTGTTATCTCTAGGTCTAGTTACTGTTGCAATTTGTTTCATGTTTGAACACATGCACATGCTGAAACTATTGATGCTAATTAGCCACAAAACATATTTCCTATGTAATTATCACTGGATGTTTTACTAAATGAAAATGGGAGACAAAAGAGTGTCTCAGCTCCAAGTGCTAAATGCCAGTGACCTCTTATTACCATCGAATTCAAAGCATAACAAATAGGTTTTCCAGCCATAGCTGTTGTGACAGAAAGTGCATTTTAACACACATGCACATACAACCTCCCATTGTCATAATAATGTGCATTCTGCATGGTCATTATTGGGACAGTAAATTCATGCGTCACATCTAGTTCGGAGATTATAGAATCACAGCACCATAGAATAAGAGGTATTTTCCTTCTTTATGACAGCCTTTGAGGTACCTATAGAGCGCTATCATGTCATCTCATGGTCGTCTTTTCTCAAGGCTGAACAAGCCCAATTCTTTCAGTCCCTTGTTGTAAGACTTACTTTCTACGCCCTGTATCATTTTGTTGCCTTCCTCTGAACTCTCTCCAGATCATCAGCACCTTTTGAACCTGGGTGCTCAAAACTGAATGTTGTATTCCAGGTGAGGTCTGACTACTGCAGAGTAAAAAGGAATGAGTACTTTTCTTTTCCTGGAAGTAATACCTCTATTTATGCAGCCCAAAATAGTATTTGCCTTTTTTCCAGCCGAATCACACTGCTGGTTCATATTTAGTTTGTCATCCACAACAACTCCAAAGCCCCACTCTGGACTATTGTTCAGCCAAGTATTTCCCATCCTGTATTAATACAGCCAATTTTTTTTTTTTTTTTTTGCCTGGGTGGAGAGCTTGGCATTTGTCCCTGTTGAATTTCATTCTGTTGTTTTCTGCCCTAGAGATTTGCTCTAGTGATTTCCCAAGGATTTAATTTAGATTGACTGATCTATAGTTCCCTAGTTTGTCTTTCTTCCCTTTCTTGCAGATGGGACAACAAAAACTCTTCTCCAGTTGCTGGCACTTTTCCTGTTCTCCAAGATTTCTGAAATATGATATTTAGTGGCTCAGAGAGCTCTTGTGCCAGTTCCTTCAATATCCTAGGGTGGAGTCCATCAGGTCCTGGAGATGTGAATGCATCTAGCTCTTCAAGGTGCTCCTTCACCATTTGTCTATTGCCATCCTTCCCTTTCATTTTGCATTTCCTCTTATGTAGGGAGACCACTTTTTTAATGGGAGAAGACTAAGCCAAAGCAGGAGTTGAGCTTTTCTTTGTCATCAGCTACCTCTTTGCCATCCTTGATAAGCTGCTGTATGCTCCTCTCTTTTGTTTCTTTTATTTTGTATGTAGCTGTAGAAGGCATTATTTTTTAGCATGCCTCCTAGCCTCAGCTCATAACTCACTTTAGCCTTCCTGACTCTGTCCCTACAAGTCTTTGTTGTCTATTTATACTCTACTTTTGAGGCTTGACTTCCATTTCCTGTACATGTTCTTCTTAGCTTTTACATTGTCTCCTTTTTGTGGAGCCATGAGAATTTCCTTTGTAGTCTTCTATTCTTTTCTTTGTTGGGATTAGTTGTTCTTGTGCTTTAAAATTTCTTAAGATCTCCCACCCATCTTGGACTCCTCTCTTCTTCAGGGTGGGTTGCCAGGGGATTTTGATTACCACTGACTTGCATTTCTTAAAACTGGCCCCTTTCAACTCAAGGATACATAAGCTGCAGTCGATATTCACCATCCTCTTAATAGAAAATTAAAAAATGGTATGGGAGCTTTACCCCAAGGCAACCCGTGGCTGTTACTCTATCTACCAGATCATCTTTGTTGGTTAGTATTAAGTCCAGTGTAGCTGTTCCCCTCATCCTTTCCTCCACTTTCTGCTGGAGGAAGTTATTGGCTACATATGTGAGGAATCTCTTAGAAGGGCCATGTTTGGCTCCCAGTAATATCAGGGAAGTTGAAATTATCCATGATGACCATGTCATGTCTTGTTTCCACGCTGCCTACTGGTTTTTTGAAAGTAATGTCTTTGTCTTCTCATGATTTGGTGGGTGGTAGGAGGCATCGATGACTATGTTGCTTTTGTTTTTTGTTCCTCTAAAGTTGACTCAGATGCACTTGATGCAACTACTTAGCTTCTCCTCCTTTAATTCACTGCAGAAATAAGTATTCCTAATGTACAGTGTGATTCCTCCTCTCCTTTTATCCCGTATATTTTTCTTGAAGAGGCTGTACTCATCTATTCTTGAACTACAACTATGAGAATCTTCACACCATGTTTCAGTAATTGCCACAAGATCATAGCGGCCTTTGTGTACTTGGAGTTCAAGTTCATGTTGTTTATTACCCATGCTCTGGGCGTTGGTGGAGAAACATCGCAGTTCACTAGGGTTATAACCTGGTTTTGTTTCTGGTGGTGATTATTTATTTATTTAAAGATATTTGTATGCCATCCTTTGCGAGAGCCTCAGGACGGCTTACACAAATAAAATTCCAAAATACATAACAATATAATATAAATAAATTGATGACCCACTCTGGCTGCAATTAAAATACAGTAATAACATTCAATTATTAAAACTGATTAAATATTGATTAAATAAAAAGGTCTTAACCTGGCACTGAAAAACATATAATGAAGGCGCCAGGCGGACCTCTCTGTTCTTGAGATTTGTTCTGGTAGTGATGTGAAACAGTGATGGGCATGTGGGCCATGTGTTACCTAACCTGGTTACAGAGGGACGGAGGTCTTGCCTCTTCCCAAACACCCTAACTGTAGATGGTTTACTTGGCCCCAACTTATTGAAACCGCTGAGACTGCAGCATCTGAAAAATGGATGGGCAATGCAGAGTAGGTACATTTATTTCTTTATTTAGAAGATTTCTAGGCCGCCCCATTCGCCGAAGCCTCGGGGCGGCTTACAAATAAATGGGGAGGGAAGAAGGTGTGGAAAGGGGCAACCAAAATGATCAAGAGTATAGAGCATCTCTGCTGTGAGGAAAGGTTACGAGCACTCTCCAGGGCCATTTTACAATGCCGCATGTTGAAGAAGGGACCCCAGAAAGCACAGCACTCAGGCCTGAGCAGCTCTCTGCACAGGCTGCGCGCTCAACCTCTCATTCTGGGAGAAAAGCAGACATGGGCGGTGATGGCAAGAATGGGGGAAAACTGGCAGCACTGGTCACTCCTGTTGATCTCTCAGACATATTTGCAGCATGAAATCCCTCCACTGAGCACCACCAATGGTATCTTCCAGTAATCACAGGCTTCCCACTAGCCTGCATTATTGCTCAGGACCAGCAGCTGTGTCCTTTATTCCTCTGCATATGCAAATACAAGTACATTCAGCAATTACAGTGATCTGCAAAAACCTAATGCTCAAACATCAGATGCATGCTTACATTCACAAAGCAGTTAGCTAGAGATCTAGAGATTCAGCCACTATTTGTTTGGGCAGTTATGTGTGCAAAATGCTGATATATTTATTTGTGGGCCAAAAACCCTTCCCACTGATATCTATAGCGCACAGAAAATTATGCATTCCCTGCTCTTCCCCATGACTTATTCTGATCTGTGCTATTTTAGAAAAGGAATGCAAGGCTATCTTTTGACAAATGACAGTGCAAACTCAGTCAAAAAGAAAAAGGCCACGTTTAGAAACCAAAGCCAACTAGACAGTCAGATATGTTATCATATTGCGCAGTTAAAGTAGTAATCATAAACAGTACAGTGTTACATAAGGATCAACCCTGCTGAGGAACTTTATGTTGACTTCTCTTTTGCCCTAAAATACACTAACCATGATTCTTTTCTTTACCAATCTGGCAGGCTTGGATTGGTTCTACTGGCTAAAATTTGCTCAGGGACCATATAAGCAATCAAGTGGAGCCAATTTTAACCTGCTGCAACTGTTTCAGTATCAATTAAATAATTTTCCCACTCAGATATATTGCAACTTCTCATTCTTTGATGGCTTCTCTGTATGAGGTGCTTACCGGTATTTGTGATCACAGAAGTTTGCAAGGCCTTAACACAAAGTTATCATCCGCAGGGGCCTTCCCTCCCTTGAGTTTTCCAGCTTTTGTCATAGCATTTTTTAGAACAAGCAAAGAGTGGTATTATCCTAAATGGCACTATTATTTGCTACAGAAGCTTAAGTTTTAAATAATTCTGCTCTATACCACAATACTACCTTGTGTTGTGTAATGGAACATATAGAAATGTAAAGATGAAAACCTCTGGGGAAAACTCATGCGAAGAATGCTTTAATCCTCTGTAAAGAAAACAGAAGACTTCTTGGTAATGGGCCAGGCTATACATCCCATGCAGAGAAGCCCATTGTTTCTTGAATTCCTGCTTTTATCCTTCCATGGATTTTTTCAAACATTAAGTTTTGTGTGACAAGTATTGCCAATAGCTCTTAGACTGCCACAAATCTCTTTTCTGGCCATAGAGAACAAGGTAAAATTGTATGGAATAATTTACTAGGGAGCAATATACATATCAGATGATATAAGCATCACAGAATCACATCTGTGCAAAAAGTATGTCATAAGATTTTATATTATTTTTTTCTTTCCCAATATTTTGAAATGAACATTTTAACTGCCACCATAAAGTATATTTAGGGTATATTATGGTATCCCAAGGTGTACTTATTGGTTTCCTTTAAGTTCTGTAGGCTTCCCTGTGTTTCTCAGTACTCCTTTAACTCATTGATCTTATGTTATGCACAGTGACTGACAGATCAGGCATTCTTCCTAACAGGTTCCTATGAACCATGGCCATGTTACAAGCAGCTTTGTATTGTAACTGAAAGCACTGCTGGTGCGACATGAATATTAAATAGTAGCAGTTATAAGGAATATTCTTAGAGACTATATTGGTAATACATAAGAAACAATTTAAGAAGCATCTAAAATCTTAATATTATGAACACTGTATATGTAGATTACATGTATAACACGTCAAAGACTTAAAATATCATTTTAGTGTCACTAAGAATTTGTTTTAGGTTACTGTCTTGCTGTATGTATTTTCTAGATGACCAGTTTTCATCAGTTGCTTTCCATGGAATTCAGCCTCAAATGATGGGGTTAGCTGCACAGCCACGACACGTTTCTTTTCATATGCTTCTACTCCTGGAGCATGTTCCCAGTGGACATGTTAGAATGGGTGATGCAATCACTTGGAAAGAGCTGAAGATCAAAACAGATCCTAAACTTGACATGGTAAGAGAATGAATTCCCCACAACAGAAATGGTGTTCGATTATCTGTGAATAACCAGCTATGTAGTGAGATTATGGCTTACTGTTTCCTCAACGGACTGAGCTAGAGAGTAATGAATCATGATCCTGACATATAGCCTGAATATTACATCAAAATGGTCTTGTGAATCAGTAATTCTTGCATAGTAGCAGACAAATGGTTTATCAAATGGTGTGCAGCTATGTTTGGAGGCACATACTCACTTGTCAACTCACATGATATTCTGAGCTATGCTTCCTCCAATATTTTCTAAATTGGCCATGGATGTTTCATTGATGAGGAGGAAGGTAAATGATGCACAAATTGCAGGCATGGGAACTTTGGCTTGAATATACTGGAATGCATGACATTTTATTATTCTAGTCTATTCTCTTGTATGAAGTGCATATAGCTTGATAATTGTTCATACAAAACAAGAATTGCTTAATAAGAAATTTGGCCACTCTTTTCCCCCCCTAAAGTCACACATACTGGATGACAGGCAGTAAACCCAGTTTCGCCTGACAGAGTTTGTGCAAATGAAGCTTTTTGGATTTGTCTGAGGAGATTGTTTAAGTTTTTAGAGAGTATTGGTTGGTACTATCTACCTCTGAACTGTAAAGGAAACTCTATACTTTTCAATGGAGAGAAACAAATATTAGTCCCACACCACAGAAAGACAAGGGAGTAGTAATTGATCATTTTTTTTTTCACATCCTAACAAAAATTTTATTAGAATCAATAAAATCTTCTATATAAAATGCACACTCACAAACTTTATTTTATTAATAGCCTGCTTAGCAACTTATCCACTATTTCTTCACAGGCAAAAAAGATTTTAAAAAATGAAGAACGTGAAACAGTTTTATATTTAAAGATAAAAGTAATATTGTCAAAAAAAAACGTTTAGTACAGCCATATGCTTCTTTCCATCTGAGCTGGGAAAAGATGCTATGTTGGGAGGAAGAAATGAAGGCATCATCTTTGAATCTATTTTTATGAAATATTTAATGCATAACACAAAACAGATATGGCAAACATACTAATGAACCAGTTCCCATCCGCTTTATTTCTGGATAAACTCAAGATTATGAGCTTCTACAATATTTATATCTAAACATGAACTGATGGAGTTAATTGAAGCACCTTTGCACTGAAAAACCAGTGCCTGATGTCTGAAAGACATTCTGACTTGCATGCTGTGCTGAAATCAAGAGGTTTTCCAGCCTAGCTTGCATAGCAGATTATTGCAATGGACTCCAGGATCTACTATAAAGAATGTCCAGAAGCTTCAGTTGGTACAAAATGTAGTAGCCAGGCTGCTAAAAGGGGCATGGTAACAGGACCCTTAGACACATGTCCTGAAAGATTGGCTCCAGTTGGCAACTGCTTTCCAGGCTCTATTCAACAGAGTCTATTGCAAGTGCTTTAAAGCCCTTAATAGCTTAGGACTGGCTTCCTGAAGGACCACCTGTTTTACTAAAATGTGGTTTCTGTGTACCATCCTCAAGAGATGTCCAACTTAAGGTGATCCTATAAATGAAAGCTTTCCAGAATGTCCATCCCATGACAGCCCTGCTCAGCTCTTATGCATTTAAGGCTGTGCCTTCCTTTACAGAGTCAATCCATCTCTCATTTTCTTCTTTTTCTGCTTTCAACTTTCCCTAGCATGATTGTCTTCTCCAAGGAGATTGCTCCAGGGAGTTTTGCCTTCTCATGATGTGCCCAAAGTATGACAGCCTCTGCATAGGCCATGCAAGATTAAAGACAGCCCATCCTTAATAGTCAGCCTCACTCATCCCAAAATAACCACTGACATGAAGAAATGTCTTCTGTGATCCAGGATATGTTTTATTTGCTTTTAGCTAAGTTTACCTTCATATTTTATTTATACCTCTTTACTGTGTGAATTATAGATTGAAGCAAGTTAATGGATAGATACTCATGATAAGGAATTATGTATATAAGTCCTGAATCTTTCATAATGCTGCCCCACATGTCTTTAAGTCTGTTTGTGTGGATCTGCCTTCTCTTCCTCCTGTCTGGGCATGCAAAATATAATCTGAAAGCTGAGAGAGTAGTAACAGACTGTGGAGTCCCCCACTGCTCCTTCTTTTTCCATTTTTCCAAGTGCCCATACCTAACACTATATCATAAAAACAATTAAAGACTATTTAAAATCAGAATATAAAGTCTGTTCAAAACCACAAGCACCAAATTTAAATAGTGGATAATCCATAAGCAACAACCTCAACTTAACAAAATGCATCTATGTATTCTCCTCTCATGCCCTACCTTCAGCACTTGCCTTATGGTTTCCTTAAACCAGCATTTCCTTTTGAACCAGGAAAATTTGATTTAATCTTGACTAACTTACCAGAGCATGAGACCAGGATGATATGACCTCTTATTTACCTCCCGCCCTTACTGGCAGTACCTTCCTGGACTCCTCTCTGGGTGAACAGTAAAGGGCGCAGATGAAACAGGCAGAGAACTGATAGCAACAGGATAATCAAGCCACAATTTTCACTGGAAACATGCATGACAAAACAGGAGCTGCCACACTCTGGACACATCATGAGGTGGCAAGATGCACTGGAAAAGAAAAGCATGCTATAGAAAGTCAAGGCAGAAGAATAGGAAAACCAGCCAGGAGATTGATTGATTCTATAAAGGAAGCCATGGCCTTGTGTTTACACAACAGTACAGGGCTGTCAAGGACATTTTCAAGGGCACGCATTCATAGTCACCACCAGCAACATCTTGATGGCACACAGCAGTAACAATTATTTATTAGAATGAGATTCTTATGCTGAAACTGCCTGTATGCTTTGAAAGTCTGGCAAAACAGGCTAGTTTTTTACTCAGTTAAGATCAATCAAGCTTTTCTAGGATGGACATACAAAGTTAATATGCTACAGCAAATGAGGAACAACCGGGGGCTTTATAGTACCAACTTTCCTATGCTGCACTTTGTAGAATTTATGACACAAAAACCCCCTTATGACTCCATTCAGAAGAGATGCTGATGATATATTTTAGATATTAAATATGCTACAATTTTGATTGTGGACTACATAGAGTGATTTACAACAGTTGTCTAATTCATCCTCACTTCATTATCAATTCACCAGTCTCTGGACATGCAGATAGAAGAAGCCAAGTATTTCTTACATTCTGAACATTGCTAGAATATTAGTACTGAGGAAAATGGTTTGTTCCTAGTGGTATTTCCCACTGAAGCTCTGTGCAAACATGAGCTTCCCAAATACCCTATCTCTTTATTCCAGCCTCAGTTCTGAATCTTTATAATGGGAGCACTAAAGTGCAATCTTATGCATACCTACTCAGAAATACGTCCCATTTAGTTCAGTGCAATTAACTTTGAGGAATGTGTGTACAGGGTTGCAGACCTAGGGTGCAAGCCTATGCAGATTCAGGCAGAAAAAAGCCATACAACTCCCAGTATCACTGGAATATGATGGGAGTTTTAGGGCTTTTTCCTGTCTAAACAGCCATAGGATTTCACCTTTAATGACTTTAACTTAAGAAATTTTTGTGCTGAGGATGAACTGTATAACTGTTGCAAATCGTTTTGTATGCTTCAAGGTGCCATAGGAAGTAATGAAAGGTTATAGTACCTACAATTTTCCAACCTTTTCCCCAGCAAGAAAGTTATTGTGCCTTCTGCAATTTAATGGAACCCAGGAATTCAGTGGATGAATGAACTATTTGAGAGAACTTGTAAGGAAAACCAGTTGTATTTGAACCTGCGAATCAGTCTTTAACAGGACCATTCTATGTATGTTTGCACAGGAGTAAGTCCTACAACTTCCATTGTACCCCAGCCATGTGGGAGTTGCAGGACTTTCTAAGCATGTGTAAGATTGCACTGAACTAAAAGAGGGACATTTCTGAGTAGTCATGCACATGATTGCCCACAGTAGGCTGGGGGAATTGTGGGAGCTGTATGGCTTTCTAACGTCTTAACAATACACAGGAGCGCGACCTAAAAGCACAAAAGCCTGTATGGTGCAACAAATCATTTCTCAAACCCCACAGTGAGTATGCGCTTTGTTAGATAATACGCAGGTGCATGAACTCTCACCCTCGGTTACCAGAGAAGACGAGACTATCCGGAACTCTGCACATGTTCAATATGCATTCACGAACGAGAGGAAGAAAAATGGTAGTGCCGTTCACAGCCGACCAAGAAGCACAAGACGGGATCGCTCACGCACACAAACGCGGCTTCTCGCGTCTTGCGGGAGGCCGCAACGCGCTCTCGGGCCGCTAGAAGTCGCTGCGGGGCGGCGGCCGTAGAACAGCGCTGCGGCTGCTTCGGAAACCGGTCCCGAGCCTCTTCAAAGTGCCGCCTCCTTCGCCTCCCGCCCTTGCCGGCGGCGCCTTCCCAGACTCCTCTCCGGGTAAACAACGATGGCCGCAGATGAAGGAGGCGGAGAACAGGATAACAACATGGGGAACCACTTGCAGCTCATTCCCGGTAATGGCGGCTCCCTCAGGGCGCCTCAGGCAGGGCGGCCAGGCGAGCGTCCCTGCGGCGCAGCGGCGGGGGCAGACGGCGAAGGGAGGGCGAGGCAGAGTGACAGGGCTCGTCGGGGGCGCAGAAGCAGGAGGTCGCCTCATGCGGGTCTCTGACCGGGCACGCCTAATCCGGCAGAGGAAGGGAAACGGGGCGCCTGTGATTCCAGGAAAAGCAGGGGAGAGAAGAAGGGACGAGGAACCTGGAGAGAAGCCGCTGGGCGAGAGGGCCTGAGGCGCTGGAGGGAATGGGGTGGAAGCGGGAGAGGAGGACAGGGACCAGTGAAAAGGGGTGGCCGAGAGGTGGGACGCGTGTGCGTGGGCGCCGCGGACCCGAAGGGCCGAGGGCGCGTCTGAAAGGGCAGCTGTCGCTTGCGCAGGAAAGGGGCTGAAAGAGAAACTGAGAGGTGCGCTCCCGCTCTGGCAAAGGCGAGGGGCAAGGAGCAGGTGGGTCGGGGAGAGAAAAGGTGCGTGGCACCCTGCAATCAGTCAGTCCTCTAGGGAAGAGGGAGGGTTGAAGCATGGAGAAGATGAAACACTGGAGCACTGGGGGTGCGGGGACGAGTGGGATTTGTGGCGCTGGGGTGTGCCTGCAGCCTGGCAGCTTTTGTGACTGGAGAAGGACTGATGCGTTCAGACGCAAGAAAGGCAGAGGTGATACTAGGACACAAGAAATCGGCTTCTTAAAAAGAACAACAGATCTTGTCCCTTTCCAAATAAAAATAACACTAGTAGCAGGTAGAAAATCAAATGAGGGTGCAATGTTATGCATTTCTTGGCAGGAAAAAATCCTACAATCCCAGCATTCCCTAGCAGCCATGGGATTTATAGGACTTCTGCCTAAATATGTGTCGGACTGCACTCTAGGTGTTAGTTCATCCTTGAAAGTAGATGCAGTGATGTACCTCTCCTTAGCTTTTCCAGTTTCATTTCTGTAGTGCTGTTAAAAGCATAGTTGACCTGCCAGGAAACCAAACTCCTTAGTTTCATGGGGATACTGTCTGCAGTTCCCTGTGAAATGGGGTGGCAAATCAGTAGAAATAAAAGAGTAACTGCAAGGCAGAGGGACTAGTACCTGGAGTATTGAAAGGGAGGAGCAGGGGCTTGGGGGTAAGCAGCATTCCAGTTATAGAGCTTGGAGGTAACAGCAGAACAGAGGGCTAAAGTTCTAATAAAGTAGGAAAGTTTTTATGTTATTTAATAAGAATTGTATTGGGGATTGAGCTAATAGGATCAAAGGGAAATGTGTTATTTTAGGAGTAAGAATTCAAGTGCTGAAGTCAGGGACAAAGGAATGGGATGTATGAGATCTGGAAACCGAAGGAGAAATGTATATTAACTGAGGACAGAAAGAGAATAAGGGGGCATATTACTGGAGACAAGGACAGGTTGTCAGACATGCCTTGGGTAAAAAAGTGAGGTCTGAAGAATAGGCCATTAGCTGACAAGAAACAAACAAGGAAAAAGGCTATGGAGACTTGTAAAATAGAGCTTGTTTTCAGGATCAGGCCAAAGGCATTTTCAGACCTCCTGCAGATTATGAACAGTCAAATACCTCTTGTGAGTAGGCCTGACACATGGAACATTAAAGTTAGAAAGCAAGATGGCTGGAACATGGTGGGGAGAGCACTGTGGGAAGAGAACTAAGATTTGCATTAGATAAGCATCCTGTTTTATAAAGCCAGTCATACATTTTCTGAAGTCCACAAGTAGGTTGTGAAATAACCTTTCTCGGATGCTGTTTCTTCCCCACCAGTTGGTATTTAGAAATATACTGCATCTGAGCATGGATTAGCCCCTTAGATTATACCAAATTTGTAAATAAGTCCCACAAAAAACAGTTGTAACCCATTTTTCCACACTAACTTGGCAGGGGGGCAGGAACCACCTTTAGTAACCACAGGCTACTTGCTTAACAGAGTAATTGCCTTCTGCCAGGTGACTGAGTTCCTAGTTGACCACTTCCTCTGTTGCCTGCAGTAGGCATGTCATGAGCCGGGCGTTAGGCTAGAGCCGGGGGTTAGACTAGATGACCTGGGAGGACCCTTCTGTTTCGCTCTGTTTCTATGTTTCTGTAATTTGAATAAGAATAGCAAAATGTTTTGAAATTAAGAAACAAAAAGAGGGATCATTCAGAATCTGAGTAGCATGTACATGCTTCTGGATATCTTTCTGAATATCTGCTATTGTGTAGCTACCTCCCTGCTTCAGCACATTTTTTTTCCCAGTGAACTTTCTACAGAACCCCAAGCTATATTTTATGCTATCATAACAGAAAATACACAGTATTCACTACATTATCTTGTGGTAGAAATGTATATAAATTAATGTGTTGCATGAAAAAGTACTGAATCTAGTGCCAATAATTTTCATTAGTTATGCTGGAATGAAATTTTCTTTTGACTATTTTTCTTCTGCATTTTAGAAATCTTTATCACAGCTTTCCCCAGACCAGGGCTATCCATATTTGTTAAACTGTAATTGCCCATAATTCCCCACCAGCATGACCACTAGCTAGACATTCTGGTGGTCTGGGGATTACAACAATCAGATTACAACAGACATAGTTGGAGGATACCAGGTTGAAGAAGGCTGCTGAATCATGTCCCTTAGCTATATAAGTGTAGCATCTTAAATGCCTTCTAAATGAAAACATTTTAAATGTACAGTCCTATCACCTTTACATGCATCCTATGCCAAGAAAGAGCTGCGTCAGTGCTGAGTCGCACTGTCTCACCCCATGCTGACTATTTTACCTAGATGACCATTTTCAGCCACCTAAATAAAGCACTGGGGAAGGGAAGGAAGGAAGTTAGAATGGTGATAAGTTCACAAACCCTCCCTTCTATACCTCTTGACATGCCCCTTTTTCCTTCCCTGAGGCCTATTTACAGCCTTAGGGGAGAGGGCTTTTCCTATGGAGTCCCAGTTCCAGGGTCACTAAATAATCTCATGGCCTCCCAGATGATGTTGAAAGGCTATAAAATTATACCGCAAATACTTTTGGCTTTCAGTATAGAGAAGGTTAATTTTTTGTTTACTGTATTTGGCATTCTTCCATCTTTCAGAAAAGATAGTAAACTGTATATATAGTCAAAAGGTTGCCTCACTGTAGAGGCTTATAAAACAGAACAAGGATCTTATCTGCAGATTATCTTATCTTCAATCACAGTTTGGGCAATCATTCTAGGCTTCATGGTTTATGCAGGCAAGCATGAGTACAGAGGACAAATCCTCCTTCCTTGCTTGTCCTGCCATTGTGCACTGGCTTGTAGTAATCCAGAGTTCCCCATTAACATCCAAAAAACTGGTTTAATGCTTGTTAATGAACCTAGGATCATGTCACACTTTATGAAGCTTGAAATGATCATTTGAATCTTCTCTTATAAAGTTCTTCTAATTGATTTACCAGCATGACACTAAGATCATTACTAAGCACAAGTTCAAACTTCATTCCTTGTACATGTTAGTTGTGGGGAATGTTTGCCCCCCCTCCCCAGATGTTGATTGACTACAACTCTTACCAACTCTAGCAAGCATAGGAGATAGTGCAAGGCATTCAGAATGGCAATGATACATAGCAAAAGTGTTGTAAGGTGCCTTGCTAAAGTGTCCCACATACTACCAAAGAAGTATACTAGTAAAAGCACCATCCCCATGAGCAAACATATGTGATGGTCAGGGTTGCTAAGAAACAAGTCACATTTTATCAGCATTTTGAGTTACTTATTATATTTATGTATATTTCCCTCCCTGGACTTCAAAGAGGCATGCATAAGATTCCTAGGTAGCACTGATCAGGCCTAGCTTTTGCATAATTGCTGCATAATATTCCTGCCCTTAGTTGGTTAGTCAAAACACTGTTAGAGTGCTCCCCCTGAATCACCACCTCACAACAGATGGATGTTAGGACTTCATCATTTGATAGTTCACTGGTAGATTTGCCATTCCTATGGTTATGTTTCTATTTATTTTATAGAATAAATTCTCTATCCTGTAGATTTAAAATAGAAATAATACTAGTAATTGACAAGACCATTAAGATAATTGAGAATATTTGAGTAACAAAATTTGTGGATATGCTTTATGGCTCAGAAATCACAAAAGGTTAGCAGAATGGCCTATCTGATGGGAGAAATAAGACCTTAGGAATTGGAAATCAGTAAAACAAAACCCTTTTATTACAAGAAGTTTGATATGCTACTATTGCTAACTTAACATACTTTAATAATTTAGGAAGCACCTAACATTTCTAATTATTATTATTGCATTGCATTTATATTCCACCTTTTATCCTCTTGTGAAGAACCCAATCTTATTACTTATTTTATTAATTAAACTTAAATTGTTCTCCATCACTTCATTTTATCTTCACATCAGCCCTGTGTGGGAAGTTATATTGAGAGTCTGTGACTGGCCCAAAGTCATCCTGTGAGCTTCATGGCTGAGTGGCAACTATGATCTCTTGGGTCCCCAATCCAGCACTAACTACCATAGTGGTTTTCTGTAGTTGCTCTACAGATATTAAAAAGCAAGGGCTTGGGATTGGATCCAGATGTACTCATATTGGGAGTAGATCCACTGACATTGGGTAATTGGTTGTAAGTAACTTAAACCCCATTTATTTCAGTGGGTAAGTTGACTGAACTGGAGCTAACCCTAAGATATGATAACAAAAGAAATGAGGAGAAAGGAGAGGAATCATGGTTAGTGTGTTGGACTGAGAAGACCAAAGTTGGAATTCCCATGAAGCTCACTGAGAGACCTTAGCTCATTTATTCCTGTAACCTAATCTAGGTCACATGGTTGTGAAGGAAAAAGTGGGTGGGGAGTCATTTATACTATCTCCTGTAGTGATGGTGGTTAACAATTAAAAACAAGAAAGTTCCAGTACCATTTCTTGAAGTTATATAACTGGAATGGCTGCTGTGGAAATTGTTCTAGAGAAAATAAGGTCTCATAAGCTTAGATACGACTTTTTCTTTGCTTTGGCTGTCGTCATTCACTATAAACCTGGAAAATCAAAATGTTTAAAAATGGGTCTGTTGGATTCCTAAGTAGCATGCTATGTGTTGTTGGGTTAGGTTGCTTTGAACTAAATATGCTGTAGTGGTAAGAGAGGATAGTTTAGGATAGTGCTGGTTTGGTTTGGTAAAAAAAGTCTGTTGCTAAAACCTTTATCTTCAGTTGATTAATCCTTTAATGATTATAGTAATAGGACTGCTCATTCTGGTAATTGAAAGATGCTGCATTTGAAAGTATATGTACAGAAATACAAGACACTCAGGTGGGCAAGCACAAATTCATCAAATAAACATGCAGAGAGGACACATAGGTTAGTTTGCCATATATTGGCATATATCAAATGGACATTGATCCAAGAAGTCAGTATGCAGCCCCACTGGTTGGTAAGTGGGGCCTTGTGACACTTACCTGTGTTCTTTCATTTTATGAAACATCACATGTACTTCTTTTAGTGAGCCTTCCTTAGAAGCAGAAGAAAATTGGGCTGGGAAACTGGAAGAATTGGCTAGGCCCCACCAGAAAGAAGTGTGATTCATATGCTATAGAGCTAAAGGTACAAACAAAATAATGTACATAAGGAATATAAGATATACAAAATTGAGGTTAAATAAAGAATGACTATAGGATAGCCAAGAGCCATTGCGGTTTGGTGGTTAGAATGTTAGGTAGAAATTTGGGAGATCTGAGTGCTAAACCTCACTCACTGAGGAAGTTTACTGGGTAACTATAGGTCAGCCACTGACTCAGTCTAACCTGGTTGTTATGAGAAAGAAGAGGACAGTTATGTAATATGCCATAAGTTTATTTCAAGAGTAGGAAGTGCAGGATTCAAATGTAATAACACTGAAAATATTTTTAATACAACTTAAGATAGTTCATGGATCCTGGCCTGTGTTAATATAGACCTGCATACTTGACCTGTATTCATCTTTTTCTTCCTTTGTGGGCACAATCCCATGCATGTTTAGACAGAAAAAACTCCCACAACTTACAGGATTCCTCAGATAAGATAAACTCTTTTTCTATTTATACATGCATCTGATAGTGGCCTTAGTGGCATAAGTGGCAATATGCATCCAGATGCAATCAGATGACATCATAAGCAACAGGGTAAGGCTTTGCTATGGAGCTTGATCTGGATTATGTCCTGTGGTTTGGAGCCTGGTGGATCAGTAAAAAGCTCCAGCCCTCTTTAGCATACTTGCATCATGTTACTGATGGTAGTGGAGCTACAGCTGATTCACTCTGCTATTGCACCCACTCACTCTTTTTAATACAATTTTATTTAAGGGATGAACATACCAGCCTTCAACAAGTTTCAGGACAGATAACAACAGATTTGCAGAGAAGCTTTCCAATTAGCAATTGCGAAATAAACAGTGCAACTGCTAATCATTAGCAGTAAAGTGTGGATATCAAATTTAATTTAGGAGAACAGTCTTCCCCTAAGCAGACTATAAATATGCTAATAAAGTTCCTCCATGTGGAATTAGTTCTGAAATGTTGAGCATAACATGTTGCAGTTAAATTTAATATATAGATCAATTTGGCTGGTCACACAACTTGAAGGTTGCTTCTTATACACAATCTGCATGCTGGTTGTGTGATTTACATTATTACTTCCAGCTGGTATGTGTTATTGTGACATCTGAACTTCATGAAGGTGACAAGCTACCTAGCAACCCTAGAACAGACTGTGAGTTCTGGTGGTTTGTTAATTACCGAGTCTCACCATTTTTGGATGTCACAGTAGCCACACAGGGAATTGGTTATTATGTAAATCGGGCTGGCATATGACCAGGTAGTTCACAAGCCAGCATAGTTAATTAACTTTTCTGTCATGTGAACCAGGTCAATAGAAGCAGGAACAAAATTTTCATCCGCAGGCTTAAGGTTAAAAATTAAAGTGACTTCAACTTGAGTTGGAACAGAATAATTTCTTATCTAATATTAAATGTGGCTAGCAATTGTAATATTAATCTGTGGAATGGCCTCATTCCCTAAGGAATACTTACTTAGAATATACTTAAAAGAAGAAAATTAATAATGTGAAGACCTAACTAGGTTGGGGTGCTTAGAGTCTTGTGGCTTGGCTGTGCATTGGCCTGTGTTTTTGGACAGTAAAATGGAGAAATGGAGAGGAACAACAAAGTCATGAAAAAACATACTGCACTTAGTCATGAGCAGTAGGGTGGTTTGCATGATATTGTTGCACATGTAACCTTTAAATAATGAATCTGATAGCAAGAAGATTGTGGCTAGATTTTTTTTTTTCAAATATAATATGCTAGTTGCAAGTTAATCAGCAGGATTTATGTTAAATAAGCATCTATTTCTAAGTCTAGTGTTTAGGAATGTTCAACCCAAATACTGTTGCATATCTTTAATGAAAAGATGGATTCATTTAATAAAAGTGTGGGACCTGGATAGAAGTAAGGGAAACTTGACTTTTTCTACAGTGATATGTTGACTTTATACTTTGAATAATTTCTATGATTTATTAAACTAATTTTTGCTATTGGCACTCTTGGTAAGCCCATTGTTTTGCCCTTTTTATCATCTGCTAGTGCAGCATAATTTGAATTATGTGAATTACTCAATTGATAAGTGGGAAATTCACCCTTAAAGCAAACTAGTCTCAGAGGTTTTCAGACCTGGGGCCACTTTTAAGCCCAACCTGAAATATGGGGCCATTATAGTTTGTCATATATGTGTATGTGTATATGAGCTACATACACAAGAATTCAGGGGATAGTATTTTTGATGTTACCTACATGAGGTTTGCGCATAATCCAGTCACTGCTCATGAAGCAAACTTGAATTTTCATGAGCAAGACTTTTAATAATGTTTCCGCATCCATAGTAATCTGTCCGATATTTATATAAAGGTTTATGATCTAATCCCCATCTCTGTTTGAGCATTCATAATCAATTTTGACTATAAACTACAACTGTCAGAGTTGGCCAATTAAAATTAAATATCTCCTTTTTACATCTGTATTTTCTAGTACTTAATAAAAACAAATAAAATCTTATTTTTATCTTATTATATTTGAAGTTTTTCAAATTGTAGCTTGAATTCCATCTCAATATGATAAAGAGAGAGGTTTGTATATCTTCATCTGTCTAAATGTGAGAAGACCAAAGTGATGGACTTCGGGGTTTTTCCATTGTGCCAATGCAGTATAATGAGTCATCTCTCTTCCCAGACTTTAGGAGCCCTTGGCCAACATGTAACACAGTTAGGTTGCTGATTTATTTCTCATAGAAATAAGGGATAGTGGGGTGGGGAAGCAATTATCATAAGGCAGACTTAAGAATGAAGCATGGCTTAAAGTAAAAAATAAATAACAATATATTTTAAAGTGTGTTGTCCACTAACAGATCAAGCATGGGTAAAGGGAAGGATAAGCTTTAAAATAGTCTGTAGAGAGGACTGCATCCTTCAAATGGTCAGTATGCATGAAAATATACCTGATACCACTTGATAAAATATTTACAAAATGGGTAAAAGCTGGTAACAAACAACTTCAGACAGTAACAAAGCTGCATTAGAGTAATATTTTTATAAACCAGAAGTTACTCAGAAGTAATATCTGGCTATTGTTCCAGCTTTAGCGGGATTATGAAGAAATGTTAGCTCTGCAGTTGAAATACCTTTTAAAAACAATGGGTTTCATCCAGATTGCTTATTCAATTCCCAGAAGGGTTCCTTTCCCTTCATGAGCTCCTTTTATGTAAACCGTCTTGAGATTTTATAATAATCAGATGGTATATAAGAAATTTTAAATAAATAAATGTAACAAGAATTCAGCAGAGGCTCCTCACTGAAGGAAGGAGAAGGTAATCTTCATAACCTGTCACGCAGTTTTACATGGCCCTCAATCCTCCAGAGCAGCTTTACAGGGGGATGTGGGCATGGAATTTAGTTTGGGAAGGGTTTTTTTAATTGACTGAATACTATTTCTTATATTGTGTTTTTAATCATGCAAATTCATTTGTTTGATTACTTTTTAGTCTTTCCCTTACTGTTATGTGCTTTGAGTGCTACATTTTTGGTGCAAAGGGGAAATACAAATCATATATATAAATTATCCAAAGGATTTGTGATTTCAGACTGCCAAAGAAAAAGGTATTTTCTTCTAAGGATCTGCTCTTGGTCTAACCATTATTTCCAGTATGGTGTATGGATATAGTGGTAAGGTTCAGGCAAGCCATGGTGAATTTTTAGCATTGTTTGTCTTTCATGTTGCCAAACCCAGTCATGGTATTTTGTAATGGTAAGATTGGTCTTACCATTTAAAACCAGGAGAAGAAGCAATAGTTTGTTTTATTGTTTCTCCATACCACCATGGGTTGTCATGTTATCTGTATCCAGGATCATGCTTTCCATCATCCTGGTATGCAGCTATCACAAAGTCCTCTGGAAAGAGCAGCAACTGAAGGAGTCACTTCAGCCATACAAAAGGAAGAGACAGACAAAATAGGCAGGGAGTGATGTTCCTTGGAGTTGAATTTCAGACACAGTGACTGATAGGATATATGCCAATGGTGGAAGGACTGAATGAGAAGAATTGAAGCCATAATTATGTAGAAACCACTTGATTATCTATTGGGTAAATCATGGAAAAACTGTAAACCATGGTAACCATGAAGGTTTGCTAGTTGTATTAGGTGAAATGTATAGAGTGGAACTAGTACATTGGAACATCCTGCCAAAGGAATTGCACCTGACCCTGCTTGACTTCTGATGAACAGCCAAGACATAGCTGCTTAGTTTTGAATATGAACTCTTCACTATCAGGAATCAGAATCCCACTTAATACAATGCAAACTTGTATGTTTTAGTCCTGTATGTCTTAAAATATTGTCTTGTATGTTTTTAAAAACTTGTATGTTTTTAAATATTGTTGAATATTAAAAATTTTGTTTATGAGCTGCTTGCCCTGAATATTTTCTACAAGAAGGCAGAAAATAGATGTTGAAAATTAATTATAAAAATTCAAATGGTCTGGGATCTTGGTAAAATTTAAAAAAATGGTGCATAATAAAGCAAAATCACTGTTGGCTAAAACCTGACTAGTGGAAAAGTGAAAACAAGTACAGCTGGGAAGAACTTGGCATCCATCCAAAGATTATAAATTTTAGTTTCCAGAACACAGTATTTCCCAGAAGTGCGATGAACTACAGATAGGGCAGTGATCACAAATGTGACCTTACTAAGAGTATATCCTGATTCAAATGAGAGAAGATCATAAACTTTTGTTAAAATAATAACTTCTCCTAAAACATGCTTTATTAGCATTATGGGCAGTCATAAACTTCCACAGTAAAATGCGAGTAAGAAATTTACAGCTGCCTTAAAAAAACTTCATAACATTGACTTTTTGTGCCATCTTTGATTTTGTTTTGAGGTTTAAATTTTTTCAATTGTTTTGGGCTTGTTAGCAGAGAGTGAGGAAGAAGATGATGTTGAAATGGAAGTGGAAGATCAAGACACCAAGGAGGCAGAAAAGCCAAGCACCATTAATTTTGATACCAGTCTGCCGACTTCACATGTGGTATGTATTCCATAGTGATGATCTTTCCTCAACATCTTTGATCCCTTGTTATCCCAATTTTGTTCTGTGTTGCAAAACATGTGGTACTTACTTAATAAAATTTCTAAGTGGTATGTATGTGAACATTGACATAATTTTTAAAAAACACTGTCAAATATAATAATACAAGGTCAACCCAAAGCAGTACAAAGAACAGTAACATGGAGCAGCTTATAATTAATTGCATTTCAGTACAAGCCAAGGAATGCCTGGGTGAACTAGTGCATTTACAGAAGGTGTTATAAACAAAACGTATATTCAGCCTTCCAAAATGTGTGAGGGAGGGTGTTCCAGAGAGAGAGCCCTGCCATCTGGGAACCTTGTCTTCAGAGTGTTTTGTGACATTATGTTGGTTGTAAAACAGCTAGCAAGGTATTCTATAAAGATCTTAAAGCTCAACTAGGTATATATAAGACAAGGTGGTCTGCCAGATATCCTGTTCCCAAGTTGTTTAGGGCTTTGTGTGTCTATAACAAAACCTTAAGCATGGTTGTGTAGTTGATAGGAAGCTAGTAGAGTTCTTTTAACATAGATGTGAACATCTCCGAAAGTTCCAATGAGCACTGTAGCTGCTGCATTCTGTCTCACATAATGTACATTTCAGTAATCTAGCGCAAAGTGCATGAACCACAGTGGCTAGGCTGTTCCTAGCTAGGAATGAGCATAGTTACTGTACCAGCTGAAATCAGTTACAAACACTCCAAGCCACTGAGGTCACCTGGCAAAGCTCGATCAAGGAGCATCTCCATATCATGAGTTCAGAGGGTTTTAACAGCTTGTCCAAATAGTTTAGACAGCCTATATTTAAAATAAAATTTAACATACTCTGTCCAATGATAGTAATTGTTTCTTCTGCCTGTACTCCTATATATTCTGATTGGATTTGCATATGGAAATAGGTGAGGAACATAAGCAGTATTTTGGATGTCTCTGTATTCCACTCTACCCTTATCCCATTTAATTACTTAGGCCCATGTAAAGGGTTTCATTGATTTCCCTTGACCGTAAGGTGAGTGCAGCTCAATGTTCCCATCAGCTATCCTTAGCTTTCCAGGAGAAAATGGCAGAATTGGCGTTCTCATACCCTAAATCAGGCAAGAAGCATGCAATATACATTGAAAAATGTTATCTGTCATTCTTTTTCCACAAGAAAGATTGGAAGGGCTGGGAGCTGGTGGGTTCAAATCATTGCATATTAAAATAAAGGTTTAAACCCCTGTTATATCTGTACCTAACTGGTCTTCATTCAATGTTCTGAATATATTGAAAGAATCACACATAGTTAGGTTTCAAGATAATTGACTTCAAAGGTGCATAGAAAGACTGTGATTTATCTTTTATGATCAAGTTTTAATTTTTATCTTACTCTAGAAGCACATAACTGAAAATAAATTCAATTACATCAGAAATAATCTTATGGAACTTTAAAGACTAGCAGCTAGATTCTGGACTTTTAAGGGTCACTTCATTGGGTGCATAAAGTGTTAACTGCACTTTGTTAGATTTGTATACACATTAATTTACCTTTAAAAACAATCTAAGAATAATTTTCAATAGATAAAAACAAGCCTCTGACCATACCCACCACAGTGTATGTATATAAATACATATCATCTCACCAATTTGAGGTGAACACTTGATGCATCTAATGAAGTAGACCATGTCCATAAAAAACTTAAGAGTCACAATATTTTGTTGTTTTTGCTGCAACAGACTAACAAGGCTACTCCTCTGGAAATAAATCCATTTATGTTAATCTAATTGTGTGATCTTTTGCATAATTACAAGCATATTTATATCTATGGTAGCAGTGGGTCCCAAATTTCTAAGTCCAGGCTCATCTGAGTGCTGAAAATAACTGAGGCCCAGTTACAAAATGGTAATGCACGGTCAGACCCTGCTACAAAATGATGGCAGATGAAGATATAGTTTAGCATAATGAGTGACAATAGTGATATCCAATCTCTCATTGGAAAGGGCTAAATCGCTGAAGAATACTTAAGCTTCTCTCAAGTGAAATGGAGACATTGGCTTGGGAAGTATCATGACTCATCCTCTCCAGATAAACTTTGCTTATCAAGAGCCTCTCAACAGAAAATACTTTTATATCATTTTCTCCCCCCTCCTCCTATTGTCTTTCAAAGAATTCTTACTCATCTCTTGTCATTATCATCTTCCTTTCCCTTTTCCACAACCTGCACCCTCTTTGCAACTGCAAAAATTCTATTCTTCCCTCTTGCCTGCTGCTTTTACACTCATTTCCTCCTTATTTCTTTTCTCTATATTCATCTTTACAAATTATTATATACATTATTAGCTCTCTAAACAACTTCCACTGTCACGTGTGCATGTGTAGTGTGTATGGTGTAGTCATAGAATAGGCTGCTCAAACAAAGTGGAACTAGTCAGCCTGAAGCAGTGGTTTTCAATCTTTTTACAGCTGGAGACCAGCGAAAATAGGAAAAACTTTTCAGGGATCTCTGAGGCCGAAATTAAAAAAAAAAACATTATATACATAATATAGTATTTTGTGTATTAGTTTTTGAATATACCAAAATGATAATTCTCTAAAATAACCAGAAACCAAGCAGTAAAATGCTAATAAAAGAATAAAGTATTGAAATTAAATGTAATCAAATACAACTGAAATTTTTAGAGAGCAATATTTAATTCATATAAGGCTAATGTGAAATCTGCTACTGAATAGTTGATGGTTGGGTTGCAGTGTTGTTTTCGAGAGACGAAGTGCTGCACTCACATCCATTCTGTTTCTCTGGTTTTTATCAGTGACAGGGCTGAAAATCTCTTTTCACACAAATATATGTAACAATTTAATAACTCTGTACGTTAGAGTGATATCCAAAATTCTGACAGCCATTGCATTTTATGTTTGGACACCAGAGTGACGTCAGAGTGCTTTCCCACCTCCTGCTAGGATGAGCCCAGTTCCCCTGGTGACGGCGCTGAGCGAGCGGGAAGAGTGGGCTGAGCGAGAGTTGCCGCCCTTCTGTGCAGTTCTGAATGGCCCGGCCACCCCTCCGCTGCTCCTCCGCGACACTCGGGGGCTCTCTGCATGGCCCTGCCCCTTGTGTGGAGCCGTGTGGGCTCTCTCCCACCTCCTGCTACGACCAGCTCAGTTCCCCTGGTGTCAGCAGCAGCGCTGAGTGAGCGGGAAGAGTGGGCTGAGCGCGAGTTGCTGCCCTGAGATGCAACGCTGAGAAGGCTGCCACTGCCCCTGCCCCTGCCCCTGCCCTCTCGGCGCACCCTGCAAGTGGCCCCAAGCTGCCTGGCTCTGGCCTTGCACTACCTGACAAGGAGCTACGAGCAGCAGGAACACCTGGAGGATGGCCATGCCGCTTGCCTTGTCAGGGGCCACAAAACCAGAACTAGCCAGCTTGGGACCAGTGTGCTGGGGCGGGGGGAGGGGCATCCGTATTCTCAAAGCTGCATATAAGGGCAGCAACTCACACTCAGCACACTCTTCCCACTCGCTCAGGGCTCCTGATGTCACCGGGGGAACCCAGCTGATGCCAGCAGGAGGAGGGGAAGAGCTGGCATGGATCATTTCCCCTGGCAACAGCAGCAACCCTGAGCAGGAAGAGCAGGCTGAACTTACTGCTCTTATATGCCACCCCTCTGAGCTACTCTTCGGCTTTTTCACGGACTGACAGGAAATCTGCAGACCAGCAGTTGAAAACCACTGGCCTGAAACACTGCAAACCAGCTATGCCAGTTGGTCCTGCCCAACAGTTAGAGAAGCACTATTATAGGAACATGCAAACTCTTGTGCTGGCATTACCACAAAAACGGAACGTACTAGTGGCTATTTCTGTTTCTTGGTTCTTTGAAACCAGTCCATATATTCCAGTGCTGTTATCCTAATTTTTGCATTTATAAGTTGTAAACAAATATGAAAGCTCTCCCCCTGAACTGAGACTTTTGTTTTATCTTTTGGAAAGTATCTAGGATCAGATATGGAAGAATTTCATGGAAGGACTGTCCATGATGATGACAGTTGTCAAACGATTCCAGTCTTACCCCACGTGATGGTAATGTTGATTCCTGGACAAACATTGCCTCTTCAGCTCTTCCGTCCCCAAGAGGTTAGCATGGTGCGGAACTTAATACAGAAGGACAGAACTTTTGCTGTTCTTGCTTACAGGTGAATATGTAAATAGACTTGCACTTACCTAGAACTGATGTTGTATCTGTCGAAGCAGCAAATAGACTGTATGTTACGGACTGTAGCATTGCTATTTCATGTTTTAAAATTCATTGGTTGCAGTCCAGTGCACCTTGGAGGGCTCCTGCACACATGCTGTAGTTCAGCTCAGCAGGAGTTACTCCATTTACTTAAGCACCAGGAAGTGATTTAAACAACCACAGTGGGGCTGAAGATATTACCAAACATTAAGATGAATGAAGCAATCCCTAACTTTCAGAGCTGTGCCTGAAAGTCAAATTCATTGCCACATTTTTCCATATAACAAAGTTACTGGTTTTCAGACTATTTTAAACTCACCTAGAATAGAAAATCAGTTTGTTTTGATTACATATCTTTAAACATTTGTATGTTTTTACAATACTGGATGTAGACTGTCAAGATACAAATATATTTATGTTAAGATGGGTTATTGAATGCTGCTGTGCCACAATTATATTTTTCAGATAGTAAAGAGAAAAATTTTGGATTGAAGAAAAATGTACGGATGATTATGTAATGATAGCAGATAAATGAATGCTAAGGCAGGTAACACAGTCTTTTCTAATGCATGTGTGTGTTTGTTTTTTTTAGCAATATACTTGAAAGAGAAGCACATTTTGGAACAACAGCTGAAATTTATGCCTATCGAGAAGAAGTGGATTATGGAATTGAAACAGTTAAAGTAAAAGCAGTGGGAAGACAGAGGTTTAAAGTGCTTGAAATAAGAACTCAAGCAGATGGGTAAGGAAATAAGGAGCAATATGATGTTGAACAGAAGACTATGAACATCTTATAAACTGTTATAATCTTGTCCATATGAAATTCTCAGCTTATGTCTTGTTTAGCTGCTCTCTACAAGCTGATATTAATAGCATAGATTACTGAATGAGTTGTTTTGTTCACTGGGGCAGCTAATGCATATCAGCATCATATTAATAATGTGTGGCAGGAATCAATGCAAAATGTAGACTTTTTCTATGGCTTTCTCTGCACCTGTTTGTCCCCATCAACTTTGCTTATGAGCAGGGCAAGACTTGTGTTGGAGTTAGAGAAGGCAAAAAGTAGACTAGAATTTACAATTCTTGATAGATTAGTACCACTTTCTGATTCCCAGTTATCAGCATTGCACCATATTTGCAGGAACTAGCTTGTTTTTGACCAGAGCCCTGAAGTCAGTCTCTCTGATCCAAGTGCAAAAGTAGGGGCATACTCTTTGTATCAAAAAACAAGCTGCTTCTGAACACATGGTTATGTCTGGAATTCATTACCACAGCTGAGCTCACAGTCTTTCTACCAAAAAACAAACAAACCAAAAGACCCCTTCAGCTGTCTTAGCTCTCAGAAGACTGATTGTTGTAATACATCTTTTAGCTATTATTGTTGGTGGCATTCAGAAACTGTAATTTCCTGCAGATCACCCAAAGTTCTGAAGCCTGTCAACCTCCAAGGTAGAAATTATTCAACACATATTTTACTGCATGATGTCCTTTATCTGGATTGGCAGAAGTAATTGAAATGCTTAAACTTTATTTTAGGCAGATATAATACCTTTTCATGACAGAATTCTATAAATTTGTCCGTTTTAAAAGATCTGGAAATGCCTTGACCAATATGGAAATACTGCTTTGCTTTAATGGTAAATCAGTTAAGCTTTAATGCTCACACACAGCTGCCTCATGATGTAGGATCACTGACTGGGTACCACTTCTATGTTCTGCTAGTTAATGGGCACAAGCAAGAAAACTGAAGTGTAGGAATCCTGATGGTAGTCATAGAAAAACCATTAACATAGGTCACAAAAGGTGGAGGATTGTTTAAATTTTTTCACCTGCACTATCTCCATCTTTTTTGCATGGCAGGGAAGTAGGTTCAAGCATCATCCCGTGACATAGTAATGTATAATGTAACCACAAAATATACCTGATTTGTTCTGCTTTAACCTCTCTAAATTAGAGGTAGGTAGGGAAGAGCCAGTACTTGTGTTATGTGTCACCCTGCATGTGAAACGTATACAATATGTGGCCCACTTCTCTGTCATGTGAAGAGTATCTTGAGCTGTGTGAACTAGTCCAGAGTGTCTTCTAATATGATAAATAAAAGTAGGTGTTTAGAATTAGGTTTAACATTTTAATGAATCAGTGCATTTATATTTTGTATCAGTTCTAAAATCCCTATTGCTGCTTCTACAGTTTTACTGATAACTTTTGCATTAGATGTTTGTGAACAAATTTATGCGAATGTAGATATTATGTATTCTGTCACTGTCTTTAAGCCCCACAGATATAGAAGAGGACGAATGATGATAATATATTGAATAGATAATATATGATTCTTGTGTTAAGAAAAATATGAAGAATAACCAGGCACAGAATATTTAGTTAATGCAGAAGTAAAGTTAAAATTTGTCTCCAGATGTAATACAACTAACCCCCAAAAATCAAGTATTTACAGTTGTAAGGTTAAAGTACCTTAGCTCAGCTAACTCATACAGTAAAATGGGTTATCATGGTAAAAGTGGAGGTGCACTTTTTAAAGAGGTCTTTTGCTTTTATAATATCATAGAGCTAGAAGGGAACAGTCAAATTCCTGCCATGAAGTTAGATCCTTCTGGTATCGGAGAATCTGATGCCTCTTTTACACTTCCTCTCCGCTGTAGCTGAGTCAACAAACCTAAATAAGTGCTCCATGCCAAAGAGGCCATCTCAGTTCAAGAAATATTTCAGTAACAAATCATGTAGTTCAGCATTAAGAAGAGGGTATCATATGGTGCTTGAGTGGAATATACTGTTTTATTGTTCCGCCTCATGGCAATTGTGCTGTGGGGTTCCTCGGGGTTCTTCCCAACACCTGCATGAAACAATTGGGAGAATTTATTCAGTGATGTGTCACAAATATGTATTTGACACTCAGCTCTGTCCCTCCTTTTCCTCTAACACAGACAACTGGTCTACTGAACCACTGTTCAGCAGGGAAATGGACTGGATGTGCCCCATAAACTGAGGCTCTATCCAGATAAACAGGAAAATATACAAAACAGTCCTAACCCATTGACTTTTTCTCTGCATAACAATGTTTTCACCCACTAACTCTAAAAAATCCTAACCAAGTTTTCCTCGACGGATTTCAATTCTATGTACTGCCTTTTTAAAAATAAAAATATTTTCTTTTAAAAAGTGAACAGGATGATCAGTACTGAACCTTATTTCTTTGTTCCTTTTTGTGGACTATTTGAAGACTATAAAACTACCCTATAGAGACTCTACGTTTCTGCCTGGGCATGTTTTGATTTAGAGAAATAAAAAATTGGGAACTTGAAATTTGGGAATGCTTTAGATCAGGTATTTTGTAACAGTGTCCTAGAAAGGCTATTCAGTAGTTCAGACTGTGAGCTAAGGGAAGGAAAGTTACCCCACATTCTGGGATAAGTACAAAATTCAGCAAGCAAATAAAATTACATTTGATTAATCTGATCAAGAGAATTCCTTATTTATGCCATGTTGCTTAGGGAGTTCTTTAGCTTCGCTATTTTTTTTTAAGCTGGGTACATGCCATAACAAAAAGATGCCTGGTTTACCCTTAATTCAGGAATGTTTTGCTAGACTTGATCTAAAGCTGTAAAACTTTACCCTATGTTAGCTTATAATATTAGAAGTAATATTATAAGCTAACATAGGGTAAAGTTTTACAATTATAATATTACTTCCAGTATTATAGCTTCTCAATGTGTGGACCTTGTGTACCTGAAGTAAACATAAATTGCTACACAAAAGTGACTTTGAGTAGAAATATTTACAGGTGTGAAGTGCTTCAGCTACCTGGAAACGGGAAGTAGAGGACAAAAATAGCCTGCTCCGGGGCTTCTAGAATCAGTATTTGCATTTGGTCATTCTGTATCAATAGCAGGAACAGATACGAATTGTGCTGGGATCCTTTCTAGAATAAAGACTTCCAATCTCATTTTCAGATTGGTTTGGGGATTGAGGAACTCTGAAAGTTGATTGCATGCTTGTACAATTCTGTAGAGATTGTTCATTTTTCAGGCAGCTAATTATATCGTGAACATGGTGATTTGATAAGGGAATGTTTGACTTTGTTCTAAGGGCATGAAACAAACTTTGAACTGTCACAGAGACAGCCAGTCAGGGCTTGCTGATGAACAGTCATACGTTTCTTTAAACATACATGTATATATGTTGTATATTTTAAAAAAGAACTTGTGAAGAATTTCTGCATCTGTGATTTGGACAGATGCGCATTCATATTCTCTAATGTAGAGCATTTAACTTGTTTTCCTATTCTAAAGGGGTGTTTTTCTGTCAGAATTTGCCATTCCCTATACTTCTTAGGAAGTTTTAAACTAGTTTGGATTTTCTTCCCAAAACTTTGAGTACTTGTTGCAGACATTTGTGTTTTATTCTTCCTCAATATACAGACTGCTTTAAAAACTAGTTACACTTTTGACCAGTGGTGGTGGCTGTTAGAATGACTTCTTAGTGGGGAGCCATGATGCAGAGAGTGCTATCCAAACTTCTGCCCCTGCCAAATGTGAAGTGAATGGAATGGAAATGGTTTAAAGGGGCTTTTATATTTTGAACACTAAAATCAAGTTATATACCAGGAATATAGCTGTTTGAACACAAGGTGGCAGCACACATTAATACAATCAGTATTTGCATGTGGCAAACCATCTGAAATAATAAAACAGATTTTTTTTCTTCTGTAAGTATTTGCAGTTAGTCCACACTGGGGACAGAACAACTACAATCAGAAAATAATGTGGATTATTAGAAAAGAGCATTCTCTGTCTAGACAGAATCTTGTATTGACTTAGTTTTCTTTAAAATTGCAGATTCTTTTTTTAAAGTAAAAAATCTTTATGATATAAACTTTGCAATAGATCTATTCACTTATGGGGAGGCAATGACTAATTTTATGAATAGATATGAAATCATGAGACTTGCAAAGAAAACTTTTTACATTGCATTTATATTCTGCCATTTTCCTCTTGTGAGGATCCCAAGGCAGCTTATGATCTTTTCCATTACATTTTTAACACCAGTCTTTAAGTCACTCATTCGAAGCACATTTGAAAAAGTATACCTTTTACAGTTCAAAAAGTATACCTTTCAACAGTATACACAGTTGAAAAAGTTTACCTTTCACTGTTGCCAATCAAATTTCTTTTTATTACCATTAGTTATTTTAGAACTGAAGAAACATGCCCTCACCTTGAGAGGCAGTATGTTCCAATGTTGGGCTTGGAACTGGTTCAAGTTTAGAACAATTATAGGGCATTCAGGCTTGTCTAGAATTTTGAGGAAAGTCACCATCACAGAACTTCAGGTCTTGGTTGCCCTGGAATGACTTAAATAGAGAAGTGCCTGCCCCAGTTTGGGCATACCGTACATCTAAATACAGCTGTGTATGTGTTATCTTCACTTAAGATTCTGGAAGGTAGTCTGTTTCTGTTGATGTTAAGCTAAGACTAATCAAATCATTTGCTTATGTTGTTTTTTTAGCAAAAAAGATTACGTTATGGGCACACAAAATAACTAGGTGAAGCAAGTTTTAAAGTATATTCCTGTGATGGTAAAGATTTGATCAATTTAAGGAACCATTCCTATTGGGATGCCTGCAAGCCCCTGAATTTAGAAGTTTAAGAGCATTCAGTGCAGAGCAGGTAGAATGATACCTCCCCATCCTCCCGCTTTTCATTTATTTCATTCATTTAACTGGAGAGTCTTGGAGAGTGAAGGAAGGACATTGGAGCAGCTTTAGGGTATATCCTATCTTGGCCTCCCCAGTTGCTCCAGGACTTTGGATCTGGGAACCCACAAAATGCTACATTCCCTCAGATGTTATCTTGGGACCATGTCACCATCCCTTCTGCCTATTATTTAGCTTTAACATTTTTCCCATTTTAAAGAACAGGCTAAGATTAATCTCAGGGCTAATTAAAGCCTATCCATGGAACCTTTGGAACCATGGAACGATTGTTATGAGGTAGGATGGGAGAACCAACAGGATATTTATAAGTTGGAAAATAAAATTTGGAATAGATATTTTAAAATCTACTAAAATATATTAAAATGTTTTACATAATGCTCTTTTCAGATACCTTACTTATAATAAAGGGGCTGAACAACTAGCCATATTTATGTGGTCAAAAGAAGCCAAATGGCTGCAATTTTCATACTTTCATGAAATGTTTTTATCAGAATACAGCAGGCAAAAGTACAAATCCTTCCTGAGCGAGTGCTGCCTTCAACTATGTCAGCAGTACAGCTGGAGTCTCACAGCAGATGCCACATATTTCCTTCTTCCAAGCCTGCAGCATGGCAGGATCAACATATACATCAATGGCGGCAAAAATATCAGAAGGTCAGAAGCTAATTGTATTTTTTTTCCTATGACATTTTAAAAATCAATATAAATTCCATCTGTGTGTCTCTTTTTAAAGAAAGATGTGTGAACTGGGAGGGTGACTGTCAAAACCCTGCTGCTGCAGCAGATTGTTTGGTTGGCTTATCTGTTCAGCACAGTTTCCAGCTACACATTTTATATTAGATAAGATATATTCAGTTAAACCCACTGTTTGACTGCAATAAGTTATTTTTCCCAGGAAAGGAACTGAGTGGGTTAAATCTAAAACTGTGTGAAAGTATACACTCTAGGTTTGCTACCTTTATGACCACCATTAAGTCCTATGTAATGAATGTAATAATGCAGAATCACACTGAGTTAAAGAAGTGAAGATCCAGTTGGTATCCTGCTCTCTTGTGCTCACCAGATTCTTTCCCACGCTTGGCCCTGGCCAGGAAGCATGCCAAACTGCAAACACGCTAAAAAAAAAACTAGAGGAACCCTTCTTTGTGCAAAGCACTCAATTCTGCAGAGTCACATATGTGGACACAGAGCTCCACTTGCATGATGGGTGGTGTGTGCACAAGCCAGCTTCTTGGCTTCACTTCCTGCTGGAAGCCCATGCACAGCTTTGACACAGGGGTGAATTTAGAGCAGAGAGAAAGTGGGCTGAAATCCATGGAGCCAAGCCAAGGATATTCAGCTGAATCTTACCTCCAAAGCGGATTTCTCATACATCGCTGTCTCAAGTGTTTATTCTATGCTACATATACTATTAGTGAAACCATTCTTCCAGTCCAGTTCCTTATATAACCAGAACAGAACCAGGCACCAGAAGGGAGCTATCAATGTGCTTGGGGAATCCCAAGATTTGCAGAAGTACAGAAAATTGTTTTAGAAGAAAGTAGAAGGCAAAAGTTGCCTACTCGGTGCTGTAAGCATGGGATACTGATTGACTGGCAGTGGAGAATTAAAAAGGAAGGGCAAAGTAAAATTGAATAGATCATCTGGGGAAAAAGCATGTGTGACTGTGTGGAAACATAAACACTTCACACTTTGTTTTTAATTCACGCATGCCCATGTTTGGTGTACGTGCTCTTTACTAATACAGAACATTTCTCTCTACTTGTATTAGGATGTTTTGAGGTCCGTGTTCATAATATACTGAAACAAATACTAATGCATACAAAGAATAGTTTTGCATGGGGAGTTATTTGATTATTTATTTATTTAATGGGTTTCTAACCTGTCCCATTAGCCACATGGCTCCCTGGGCAGATTACAACAACAAAACGTTTGATGAAACATTTTAATTAGGATAATTTTATAAACATTTTAATAAGGAGTTTCTCCTTATTAGTAAAGAAAATCTGTTTTTATTGCAGCGCAAGTTTCACTGTGCTAGCCTGACTTCCTGGCCATCTTGGCTGTATTCATTATATGATGCTGTAAGTACTAAAAAAGCCTTGGTTTTGATATGTGTTGCATTGAACTTTGAATGTGTTATCTGTTCTTTTGTAAGAAATTATGTGTGGTGAATGTATGTGTGGTACAAATATGGGCACCTATATTTGGACTATATTTTAAAATTGCTTGCCTCCCTACAACCCTATAATTAACATATGCTGTTACAATTAGTACATGTCTGTAATAAACAGTGTCTTATTAAGTGTGGATTTCAAGAAGGTTTCAAGAAATACTAGAACTCAAGGTCATCCCATGGAGTTTACTGGTCAGAGACTCTGGGCAGAGTATAATTAAATGATGGAATTCACTACCTTGGGAAGTATTAGTAGACTTCAATAAAAGGAGTTGGACATATTTTAAACATATTTTAATGTTAAAAAATATGTAGTAACAGGTTGACCCAGTAAATCCAATGTTTGCCATGTTTGATGTTTTTTAGTGTTAGTTTAAAATGTTAATAAAGTATATTTTTTTTAAAAAGAAGGAGTTGGACAAATTTGTGGAGGAATGGCTACTAGCTTTGCTGATTGTGCGCTACTTGAACTATCGCAGGTGGCATGACTGCATACACCAGTTGCTGTGAAACCCGCGCAGGTGGAACTCTTGTACCCATCCTGCTTGAGGGATCCTGTGGACAGTTGGTTTGCCTCCTTGTGATGGCATGCTAGACACAATGGACCACTGGTCTGATCCAGCGTGGCTTTTCTTATGTCCTTGCCTGCTAAGTACCAGTCCTCCCACTTTAAAAGTGACTGGTATGAATTCACATGTGTAAACTCTCAATGAATCTTTATTACCCTATTTGATGGCTGATAATTGTTTCACCTTTTTGCCCAATCAATAAGTAAATAACAGTGAGGAGTACCCATTGTTTTTGTTCATTTTGAGAAAAGACTCCTTCAGTAAATAGAAGCTCAAAACATTCATAGAGCAAAAATGTTTCATGCAACTTACAATAGAGTAATTTGTCACATTCACACTCTCTTTAGCTACAAGAGTGTTCGGGCTATGTTCCACACACTGGGAAAGTATGAGAGGGGCTTGTGGAGCTCTGTAGTCTAGCTCTGCTTCTGACATACCCAACCTGACTGGCGGGGGAACAAAAACAAAGTCAAGGCCATGTGGTCCAGCAGTTCCACCGTACAGTTGCATGGCAGTGCAGCACAGAATGAGATGCAGAAGAGCCTGGAAAGGTGTGAAAATTAGAAAGGGCACTTTTCCATTGTTTCTTAAACTTTCTCTCACCAGCAAGTTTTTTTTTAAAGATGCTTGCTACTCTTTCACCACCAAGCATTTTAAAGAAGTGTTGGAACTCTCTCTCACTACCATGTTACAAAATGTTTGCAACTGCAAGCCTCTTTAAAAAGTATTTGCGAGACTTTCTCACTATCAAGCATTTTTAAAAATGTGTTTTCATATCTGTCTCACCTCCAAGCATTATCTTAAAAAATGCAGGTCTTTCTTTCTACCAGCATTTTTAAAAAATGCAGTGCTTTACTCTTTCATCGCAATCCATAATCCACAATTCCTTCCCAATCAGCAAACTGCAGAACCCCAGCCTACCTCTGATCTTCTAGAACAACAAGATATAAATGGGGTGGGCTTGGGACACAGCTGAATGAAGTGAAGCAAGCACAGGAGGCTCATGCAGCAAAGCACAACCACACTTTTCTTTCAGGAGTAATGCAGGTAGTCACACAAGCTGCTGCAAGGGCGGGCGGCAGGCCACAAAAATCTAAACAAAGAGAGGTACTATAGAGGAAGGAACTGGAAGCCAACACAAATTATCTAGGCTCAGACAGACAGTCACTCGAATCAACTGGAAAGCAGTTTGGTTGTGTGGCCCTCATTGTCCTTTCTCCTTCCTCATCTCAGGTTTGACTCCAGTGGCTTCTGCTGCTAGTAGCAGGGCTTTTCCTCTTCTCTTGGGATGCTCCTGGCTATTCTGAGCTATCACTGAACCAGTACTTCCCTCATATCTTTACATGGGGAAATGCTAGTTCCATAAATGTGCAATACACTTACTGAAACTATAGGCACCAGTACTAGTTTTCAGCACTCCAGAATTGGCAGGAGACAACCAGAGAGGAAAGAACACACTGCCCACCAGTGCGCGATGCAGAACTTCTTTCTGTGGAGGAGGCAGAGTGTAGTCCCCACAGTGCACCCATCCCCAAGCTTCCTGACTAATGCCACTTTGATATCCAGTGGCCGTGCATTTGGAGCACATTGGCAGAGTCTCCATACTAAGGCAAATGGACAGAGCTCAGCATTCACTTCATATGGAGGAACTCCTGCATATGCTCTTAGTGCGAGGGGGAGACAGAGCTGGTCCACTTGGATCGTCCTTTCACATATTTTTATTGCATAGGGAAGGGGTCCTAGTTCTTTATTTTCAGTTTGCCAATGAATCAAATATACTAAGTCATATGTGTGCACTGTGTAATATCTGTGTTAGTCTTCAAAACATTGCCCTTTTAATGGAATTTAATGTAAAAGATGTGGCTAGATCGTCTTTTCCAATACAGTATTGCCTTGTAGTTAGAATGACTCTTAACTTCAAACTATCCAGAGTTTGAACATGGAGTCGAGATGACATTAAGAGTTGCAGTTCAAACAATGCTTCTAATTTCGCACTGTGCGCAAAGTGAAAAAATGCAGTTGGAGCAAAAATGTCATTGGTTGTATACCCAATTTGAAAAAAAGCCTCAATAGCCTGAATCAATTCATGTTGAATCAATACATTTCATCTCAACTTGAATTGATTCATCTTGAATTGATGCAAGACATTGAGGCAGCCATGACAGCGCTGGGGTAAGTGTGTTTGAAGTGAGGAGTGTTTTGAGGGGGATTTATGCCAATGTGTCTTTTAGTGTATTTGTTTTTAAATTTAAACATTCACTGTATTTTTTATCATACCTTGTATATTACCTCAAACCTAATTCATTTCAGGTGGCCAGATTTGCTGTTTAGGTTTCCCAAAATGGGTATTGTTTAGGATCTGGGAATGGATTAATTAACTTACCATTATTTCTAATGGGGAAAATTGATTTGGACTTCGAATGATTCAGAGTTCAAACAGCCTCCTGAAATGAATTAAGTTCAAAGTATGAGGCACCACTGTACTGGCACCACCACTGTTCCTTATTCTTTTTATAAAGAAAAATAAGTTTTTATGTTTAACTAGGTTTTCCTTCCCACATAAGGAAACCTTGATGGAACGAGTCAAGCAGCAGCTACATGAGTGGGATGAAAATCTTAAAGATGAATCGCTACCATCAAATCCGATAGGTAGTCTAATAAATATCAATTCCTTGATAGTAGTCTAGCTTGCTATCTTCTACCTGTCCTTTGTTTCTTAACCACTGCTGGTACATAATTTAGAACTGATACCAGGAAAAGTTAAATTTCCCTAATATAGAAGCTCTGGCCTATGAAACACTGACTGCATTTAGACAGCACATGGAGTTGAATCCTGCGTATATTCATCCCATCCCTTCTGCACTTGACCTAAAAGAATACTTACTAGTCAAACCACAGCTGCTGTAACATCAGAACTAGGAAACATGTAGTTGTTGTTCAGTCGCAAAGTCATGCCCGATTCTTCGCGACCCCATGGACAACATTCTTCCAGGTGGAAACTTGTAGACTCTATCTTAAATGATCCCTGTAGGCTAGGATTGCAAAACCAATATCAAACTGTGGTTCTGTACTGAAAAATTTAGTATCTGACTGCAACCTATGCTGTGGTGTGTCTGTTAGTCTTTAAAGTACCACCAGTTTTTTTTTCCTTTAAAGTCATACGTATTATTTTAAACAGTACTTGGAGTGGCTTCACCAGTTTAACAAGCTTTATGTGAAAGCAACTTAAATTGGTTTCTGTGGGAAACATTAAACTATTATGTAGCATATAGTATGGACTGGCACCATCTTGTTCAGCTCCCTCACCAAACAGACATCCAACAGAAACTTTCTGTGTCTGTGCAGATGGGCAAAGATGCAGGAAAAAAAGAAGTTGCTTCAGAAGCAGATTGGCCACCTATTTGTTTAACATCTGTTTTTCAGTTCATCCTAATTAACTGTGTAATGCAACCCAGTATAGTTATGCTAAAATAGCAGTCCTGTCATTCTGTCGAAATCAGTTGCAGACTTTTCTTCAGTGTCTTATTAGGTATATCATTCACCATACAGTTAGTGCAATTCTAAGACACAAACTCCAGTGCAGCTAATGGTGATTTTTTTTCTATGGATCTGTTGAAAATAATGTGGAAGAAATAATCACCTCATTTCTTTCAGTTGAATACATATAAGAAAAATTATTGGTAGATTGTGAGTGTTGAATCCTTTTATTAGAAATGCACCAGTAATTTGGAATTAATGTTATATCTGTCTGATACAGCCTTTTGCTTCTTTTAAATATGTAAAATAAAATTTGTTCTTCCAGATTTTTCATACAGAGTCGCAGCTTGTCTGCCCATTGATGACATTTTGCGAATTCAACTACTTAAAATTGGTAGTGCTGTTCAGCGACTGCGATGTGAACTAGATATTATGAACAAAGTAAGTGTGCTGAAATTCTTAACTGAGGCTTGAAATCCAATCAGACTTAACTGGAAATATGTCTCATTGAACTTAATGGGGTTTACTTCTGAGAAGACATGCAAAGTTTGGACTGTAAATTAAATCTGGTTGCCACATATCAATAGTGAACTCACATTTCCTTGGTTTTTTGTCATGCTCAAGAATCAGGTTGTTGAGAAAAGATTGAGCACATTAATATTGTTTGGCAACATTAATATTTCTTGATGTGGTAAGCATAAGTCTCTGGAGTTACCTATTTAAAAGTTGCAGGATTGTTGCAGCCAGTGCTATTTCTTGATAGTGAGCAGGTTCATACAACATGGCAAATTATTATGGGTAACAAGCTGTGGTGTGTTACTGTATCATCCAAATCTGGACTGCTTCTTGCAGGGTGGCCTTTTTATTGAGCAACAAGCCACCCTAATGATCCATCATTTGTTCCAGGGTTTGTTGAACAGATGATAGTTTGTCTTGCTGCCTTAATCCAGGAGACTGATCCTGTTGTGGTTTGCAGGAAGCCACTTGGCAAGAGAGACAAAAGTCTCTTGATGCTCTTGGTAATTTCATGGCTAGAAAATACATGCAAGGCTGGGAAGTATGAGTAAATGTAGGGAAATATATACAGATTTTAAGTTCTGGAGGCAATTGGCATTATAAATGAGATAAAGTCAGAGTTAAATGCTTTTGAAAGTATATGAAGTATGTGAATGTACTTGCTTAGCTAATGGCATATGCAAACTTTAGACCTTAATTATAATTTGAAGTCATTTACAAGTGAAATTGCCATTGTGCAAGTCAAAAATGAGAATCTTTTGCTCACATAAGTTTGTTTTATTTGTAGTGTACATCTCTCTGTTGTAAACACTGCCAGGACACAGAAATAACTACTAAAAATGAAATATTCAGGTGAGTTTTTAATGAAGTATATTGTACCATACCCCACTGAATTATTGTCCAAAACACACATTTATTGAATTTATTGTATTATTTATTATAAGTATTATTTATTGTAACATGGCCAATATTTGGCACTAAATAAGTTTACTTTTACATATATGAAAACTGACTTATATTTTCTTACAGATTTCTACCTCTAGAAATCTTCAGAGTAGCTTCTTTATAATGGAAGCTTATAACTAGTCAAGAACGTGGTTGGTTGGCCAGTGATACTTAATCTAGTCTAGAGGATTAAAAGTACTGGTGCGGGAGGTTATTTGAAGTGTAACTCTGGTATCTGATTGTCTTGTCCAGTCTCCCATTCTCACTGTTGAGCACACTCACCACCAATTGCCCCACATCTTTCTGATTTTTTTTCCTGCACCTAAGATGGAGTGAACAGCATTTAAATAAAAATATTGAGTGTAAAATGGCTTGGTGAGTGAAGCCATAGATGTGAAAAATATACAAAATCTACTTCTTATTCTCAGTATAGGACCTTCATCTTTCTCTTTTTCTTTCTTTCTTTTTCCTTCTTTTTTTTGGTAACTGCATGTAGTTTATCCTTGTGTGGACCTATGGCTGCATATGTGAATCCTCATGGATACGTGCATGAGACCCTTACAGTGTACAAAGCCTGCAACCTGAATCTAAGTGGCAGATCTTCCACAGAACACAGCTGGTTTCCTGGGTAATGATATGCATTTGTAGGTTCTAGTACTGACATTTGATTCTGAGCATGGACATGAATCATCCCTCAGAATGCTGAGAGTTGGGCAGAAGAGAGATATAAGCTGCCCAGACACTTTATTCAGGTGCACAAGACAAATATTGCTTAGCAATTGCAAAAAGCATTTGCAACTCATGCATTTTTTAAATATATATATCCTAGTGTTGGTTTCAAAAACAAATTCAGGCTTGAGAAAATGTAGCCTTTCTTGTAAAGGTACTACCTAGAAACCAACACTGGGATATTAGTTGGTTGATGTTAGCTTCTGGCCTAGTCATTTTAAAAAAACCTCCATGCACCTCTGTAATTTGACTTAATTAAAACCCATATTTTTAGTATGAATTTGTGATACTCCATATGACTGCATGCAGATGGCCAGTCTTATTGAAGTACTGTAGTGGCTTGGTTATTCTGAATGCTGGTGACCTTAAGGGCTGTTGTAGATTTTCTTTGGTTTACTAAGATGATGCTTGAAGACTCACGTGATGCTCTCAACTTATAGGTATGCATGGACTATAGCCCAGTGTAGGATCTGTGGAAGCCACATGGGTTGGAAATTTACTTCAACAAAGAAGGACATGTCACCTCAAAAATTCTGGGGATTGACCCGTTCTGCCCTGCTGCCAAGAATTCCAGAAAAAGAAAATGAATCTGGTCAAAGATCATTACTGCTTTGCCTGTGACCTGGTAACCTTACTTGGGATGAACTAGAAGCAGTTGGTGTCGCTTAAAGAAATGTTAAAGTGCTGCATTCAATGTCTGATTATATTAAAAGATCAGTATATTTGAGCTTCATGCAGATATATGAAGCTCCAAAGGCCCTGAAAAGTTTCATATTTTGGAAGAAGACACACGAAATGTGAAGTTTGGGAAAAGCAGAAGGTCTTAGAACCTAGCACACACTGAATCAGACACCTCCAAATTTCAGTGCCCTGTAATGATGTAAGAAGACACATATTATTGAGGAGATGAAACTGTTAGTAGGAATGAAGACTGTGAATCTACTTGTGTACCATGATAGACATAACCTTTTGCCCACAATTTTTAAGGTATTTACTGTAGAATGTTGTGCATTTATAAGAGTCATTTTTCTAATTGTATAAAACAGCTTACAGATATTAGTGTTTGCTTGAATAAGCCTTAAAAGAGAATGAGGCCTAAACTTCCTGTAGGAGCTCCTGAGGCGGATGAGATCCCAGCTGTGGGGCTCTTGTTGGTGAAAGTAAGCATGGCAGCCTGCTGCTAAAAGAACAATTATATGCAATTCCTTTGTAAAGAATCCTATAAAACTATTTGGTCCCTATTTTATCCTTTCTACTGGATTTTACTTGTCATAGTCTGATTTTTTTTAAATGGACATGTAGGTTATTCATACATGCCCACAGCACCATGATAAAGTACTTTATTGTATTCATGAATATTTTTAGTACATTTCAGTCAATCATATTTGCAGTTGATCTTTTAAATCTTCTCAAACTTTCTGTAACTTTTCACATGCCTAAGATTCTATGGAATCCTTGGCAATCTGTATACTTAGCACTGGAAAGTAGCAGCCATCATAGTAGTCCATGTAACTCCTGTCATAAGTTGATAGGCTATGGCACAATTATCACATTTTCTTCAATGCTGCTTGTTGGAGCAGGTTGCTTTTTAGGAGCCATTGTGTATGCTATGGAAGGAAATGGGTGCCATAAAAAGGCATAAAAGATTGCTGAAAAGTTTTATGGATTTTGTAAATACCTGTTGAGAGGTGACATTAAAGTAACAGGCACCTAACTTTAGTGGGGTGACCATCACTTCTGTTACTCTTCAGCTGAATGTTTTTTTTGCAGGCAATAAGTGGTATTAGACACAGAAAGGATGTTAGGAGTTCCTAATACATTAGATAACCAGGAAGAAGTGACTGTCTGATTCAGGGTTAGCGCTTGAAATTTTCTACCTCTGTGGTACTATTGTTTAATTTTTCATCCCAGTCGCAAGTAAACTATACCTTTATTTTGTGCTGTGTAGCACTGTCTCTCCACTGAGCTGTAAGCAATACTGGCTGACGCCTGAGTTTGAACAAAGTGAGATTTGGGTTGTTTTGGTAGAAAACATTTTAGGTCATCGCTTGTTTTCTATAAAAGAAGCTTACAATATAAAAGCACTCTTGTATGAGCACAGGATTGTGGCAATTTGCTTGTATTAAACTGATTTGGGAAACTAGAGAACTTTTTCTGTGATGAAGTATTGTGGTTTCAGTTGTTGAAGGGGATTACCATCTGGTATTTTCATTGCCCTTCATGTTGAACTACTGTGGGGCATGACTACAGGATAAACTGGTATATGGCTAAGGGGGTGGTTTTTAGCTATGGTATAAATGCTTGATCCATATATGTTAAAATTGTATCCTTTAATCTCTTGTGTGATGAAGGTTCTCTGTAGTTAGTGTGCAATCACAGGGCTTTATTGTCTTCTGTGTGTGATAAGAACAGGAAGAGGTCAAAGGCTCACATGAATCTTTTCTCTGCAATGTGTAAAGGCAATGGTTGCATCGGAAATAGCATCTTTTAAAAGATGCATCTCTTCCCTGCATCTTCACCATCAAACCTTTCTGTCTGGCACAATACCACAGGATTGGGGAGGCCCTGCCTTTTAAAATGGGTTCATTTACTTTCTATGCACGCGGGGTATGGCATGCCTGTAAAGACCTATTCCTGAACTTACACTGCAGAGAGGTAGGTGGGAGGAGAGGGTCTAGACACTCGTTGTATTCCTGTCAGTTCTGGTTTTGTGCAGATTCCTTTGCAACAAATGGAGGTTGATTACTTGTTCCCAAGATGTTTTGCTAGGTCTGTTTTGAACCGGCTTCAACCGAAAACAAAATAGGTGGCTGTACTGACAAGTTTGAATGCCTATTTTTGATATGGTGTAAATTTGTGTAAACATAATTGGAAAACCAATATAATCAAGTGAAGTCAGCAAGAAGGAAGTGCTGCGCCAAGTTGATTTAAATGAAATTTCATGTTGACTATTGTTTCCCTTTCTGCCCCTGTTTGTGTAATGGCTTCCAGATTACCAAGGCCGTAACAATTTCTAACGTCAAAACTAGAGTGATTTCAAGTAATTGCAAAGAGAATATATCCTACTGTTGCGCCACTGGCAATTGTGCCCTCAACGAAGAATTCTTCATGTAGAGGATATGCTTTCTAGTTCCTATATAAAATCATTAGTGCTTCTGTTTGTTGGTTCAGTTTTTCTGTGAATCTATACTATGGGGTTTACTTCCAACAGTAGAGAAAAAGGTAACACTCCACAGTTTAAAGTGAATAATTGAGTGTTTAAACAAATAATAAAGTGCTGACATTAAGTTTATCACAAATATAACTAATGGTTAAATTCTTTAAGGTGTTGTGATACCAGTATAAACATCACTAAATATCTGAACACTCATTTTCACATAACAAATAGTCATACAAAGTGTTTTTCTTCAGTTTGTCTCCCTTTGTGTAAGCATGTTTGTTTGCAGGCTAAACCCTTTTTGATAATGCTATTTCTATACAGAGAAAACCTCTTTGTTTTGTTTTACTAGTTGGTTTTTCAGATTCCTTTTCATGGGGGTGGGAAATCTTGATTTTCCATGGGATTTTTTTTTTTTTTGAAGAATAACAATTTTTACTCTTTTAAAAAGGCTCATTTCGTGGTAAGAATGTGGAAGAAAGGAGAAGCAGAGTTTCACAGTGTGCTGTACTTGGTAATTTCCAGAGTCTTTCCGAGAACCATACTAAACAATCTATTCTTAGAAGGAAAGCTACTTGGACAATATATTCTACTTCAGCCCTCTGCAATACACCAGTTTCTTATAGTTAAACCTTTCCTGGTTGATGAACATTCGGTCATTTCTCAGACAATCAGAAATTGTTTCTTTGAATTGAAACTTCCTTGATTTTGCTTGTTTAACAATCCAGATGTTGCTTGGAATACAAGCTTAGATCAGTTTTGCTACTATTTGTGTAAAATAGTATTTTAAAATGCATTTTCACAAGATACAAAGGAAAAGAAAGGGAATAGAGGAATGAAAGGTGTCAAGGGTTGATCCAAAAATATAACATGTGACATTAACACATCAATGTGTAAAATATTCAGATATCATTAATTCCCATTAAACATATTCATCAGCAATTATTTGAAAGTGTTAGATGACTACTAAATTTCTGCTGCCTTAATAGAAAATCCTATGACTGCATTGTGAATCTCCAAATACTTCTGTTAAAATACAGTGACTACACTACTCAGCTAAGGCTTTCAGTAGAAGCATAGAAATACTCTGAATGTTTTAAGAACATAAGAGCCACACTCTTGGCTCTTTTGGATCAGACCAAGTGTCCACCTAGTCCAGCATTCTGTTCACACAGTGGCTGTCCCGTTGCCCACAGGATCCCACAAGCAGGAAATGAGTGTAGCAGCATCCACCTGCATTTTTTCTAAGCTAAACAATGTCAGCTGCTGTAATCTTTCCCTGCAGGGTAGTTGTTCCACCCCTTTGATCCTTTTAGCTCTGCTTTTCTGTACCTTTTCCAGCACAGCAACCTCCTTCCCTCCCTTCCTCGCTCCCTCACCACATCTGCACACTATTCTAAATGTTGTGCTTCAACATAGATCACTATATGCTTGTTTATGCTGAACCGTATTTGCTATTTTAGTGCTTACTCTCACAGTTTGGAAATTCCTTTTTGTTATTTAGGGTGTTTGCACCCTAAATAATTTGATGCTGTAAGCAAACTTGGGTATGTCATACCTCACTTCTAATTCTCAGACCATTTATGAATAAGTTCAAAAGCATGGGTCACAATGAAATTTTCTGTGGAACTCCACTGCTAACCAACTTCAATTGGAACAACTTGCAATCCACCCTAACAAGCTATGGCTATCTGAACCCAGGTAGTGAGCCTCTTGGAAAGAGCAGGAAAAGCAGCAGATGCTAAGCTCACCTGTGCTACTGCCACATACGACCACCCTTTGTTGTCCCCACCTTGATTATGAGCCCTTCTTGGTCACCAGTTTTTTCATCTTTACCTTTTTTAACCCCCTTGGAGAGCACTCCACTGTTGCGCATAAGTATTTTATTATGGCTACTTTGGTTAGACTTGGATAACTCTGGAGATATATAGTACTTGGGTCTGAAAATGGGCAGCCTTGATTGGGCATGTTCTGGGGGGTACCGTCTTTTGTTGTTGTTATTTTTTATTTTCTTAACATAAAATACAGAAAGACGAAAAGTATATGTATATAAAAGTAAAATAAAATAGAATAAAGTTTCCAAGGTATTTTGAATGACCAATACATTCAAGCTCACAAATTTCAAGAATACCAAAAAATACCTGTCTTTTGGTCATTCGGCACTCTATGGAAGTTCAGAAAAAGGGAATTATTATTCTGTACACCAACAAATTTTCCAATCACTTTAAATCAATTATAAATCCTCAACTACTTTTAAAAAAGCTGCCTTTTGCATCCTATTAATTGTACTGAGTATAATAGAACTTCCATTTGTCATTAAATTGTTCAGCCGGTCTTCTATTAACATAGTAAGTTGCTGCATATTTTGCCAGCTTATTTTTCCATTCAGTTGTTGGGGATTCTGATGATTTCCATTTAGAAGCAACTGTGATTCTTGTTGCAGTTGTCATATATTTAAATACATATTCTTTGAAAATGCCTCTGACATTATATTCAAAAGCATATTATTAGGACTCATAGGAAACTTAGTTTTAAAGATTTTTTGTATTTCTGCATGTTGCAGTTTCCAAAACATTTTAATTCTTTCACATGTCCACCACATATGGTAGAAAGTCCCATCCTACATTTCCAACATTTTCCATTGTGATTCTTATCTATTTTTCTATATATTTTAGAATAATGTATTATATCAATATTAGTACATCTTATACTAATTTCCTTAGTCCTTGACTGTCTATAAATTTAATGTCTTTCTTCCATAAAGCTCCCCATTGACAAGATGATATTCCTTCTCCAAGATTTTGCTTCCAAATTGTTAAATGTTTCTTGTCTTGCTGATTTTCAGTGTCATGTTGTAGGAACTGCTTGTAAAGTCCTCCTAATAGATGATTGTTCTGTTGTGTAATCAACTTTTCAAAATCTGTCAAATCTCTTACAGTACTTTTTCCTGATTGCATTTCACCTTTCAGTCTTGAAATCAGTTGGTGATAAGCAAACTACTGTATATTTTTTCCCTTCGTATTTAATTGGTTGCCAAGATTTGATTCATCCTTGTTGATCAATCATATCTCCACAAGTTATAAAATCATTATTTTTCCTTAAATATTTTCTATATGCTTCAACCAAGAACATTAGAGGAGAGATTGGAGGACTATTTTTTTTTCTCACAGAATACCAAATTTTTATTAGGCTGTCTCTTAATGCATTGTTATACTTTAATATCAGGGTCTTTTTAACTGACTCTTTTACCCATTACAGATTGTGTATACCATCTTCAAGATCTGCTATTTCTAACCACTCACCAGCATTTATAATCCAATCTGCAGTACAAACCAGGCTAGCTGCATAGTAGTTTAGCTTTAAATCAGGTACTGCAAGGCCTCCTCTCTCCTTTTTATCCTGAAGGATTTCAGCTCTAATCTTCGGCTTTTTGCTATGCCAAATAAAGGTATTTAATTGTCTTTGCCAGTCTTGGACACTATAGCAATTGGTATCATCTGGAATACAAAGTTCAATTTAAGTAGTACATTCATTTTTATAATGGAAATTCTTCCCAACCATGATACTTTTAGTTTAGTTCTTTTAATGTCTTCATCCATGTTATTTGATAATTATGCTGAAATAGTGTGTCATTATGTCCCATGATATTTATTCCTAAATATTTAACTGGGTTTGAGGTTATTTCACATCCTGATGTGGATGTATAGACTGATGTAGGTTTAGAATAGTCAAGACTATATCATCAGCATAACATTTCATTTTGTATTCTCCACTTGTTTTAAAGCATTTAATTTTGGGGTCTTGTCTTATTTTTTTGCTAAAATTTCCACTACAAGAATAAATAAAAGAGGCAATAAAGGGCATTCTTGGCATGTTCCTTTCTCCATTTGAAAATTGTCAGTTAATACACTGTTAAAATCTTTGCATGTTGTTTAGTATAGATTGCTTGATCCAATTCATAAAGCTTCAGACACAGTCTAAATATTGTAGAGTTTTCATTAAAAAGGGCCAAGGCGTGTTATCAAAAACTTTCTCCACATCTAAAAAGATAAATGCAGCCGCCACCATCTCCTTCTTGACCCATTCAATTGTATAAAGCACAAAACATACTTCATTATCTTTCATATATCTTTCAGACAAATCTACTCTGATCTGTATGAATTTGTTTTTCTATATATTTTCCTAGTCTCACTGCCATTATTGAAATAAAAAGTTTGTTATCCACATTTAATAATGAAAAGAAGGTGGTAACATGGGATCATCATGGAATTACCTTCTTTATGTATCAATGTTATATGAGCTTCCTGCCATGTTAGCAGTAATAGTTTCTCTTCATTAATTTCATTCATTACTTGTTGAAGTGGTGATATTAATTTTTCCTCTGAGCACTTGTAATACAAGCAGTAAATCCATTGGGACAATGTGCTATATCTTTTTTTTTTAATTTTCTAATAGCTTGAAATAGTTCTTGAGTAGCAATAGTATCATTCAGTATTTTCCTCTTCTCAGGGATGAATTTTTCAAGACATGTTTCTTTTATATATTGCTCCATTCCATCTTCTGAAGTGGGTATTTTTAGTACAGATTTGAAAAAAAAACTAGTAAATTGATCATGGATTTCCTTTTCAACATATGTTATCCCATTGTTTTTTTTTTTTCACCCCTGTTATAGATCTTCTTTCCATTTCTTCCTTAAGACAATATGCTGAATATCTTCCAACTTCTTTTGTATCTCGTCTGTCGCTATCATGCCTAATTGATTTCTTGTTCGAGTTCAGTTAAGTTTGATTTATCTTGTACATTTTAATAGTGGTCCTATAGTATTTGAATTCGTTCCAGAATTTTTTCTTTGTTCCAATTTCTTTCTCCTTTTCTTAGACACTGTTGCTAAAAGATGTCGTCTCATATAAGAATCTCAGTTGCAGCCTTTCCAAATATGCAGACAAAAAATGCCTTAAGAATCTAGGTTGCAGCAAGTTAGAGTATTAGTCCCTTGGCACAAAAATAGTATAAAGTAAAAAAGTACAGTATGAAAAAGACAATGAGAAGAGAGAGGAGAAAAAGTATATATGGGGGGTCGACTCTGTAACATGTCTCAGTTTACCTTGCCTGGCCATTTCACTGTAATCAGAGCTATAGACTGAAAGACCCTCTCAAAGATGATTTATAGATGTCTAAATGAAATAAGGTACAGAGCAAAGAACATTGCTACTGCTGAGTCGCCATTCCCTCTGGGGGATATCTTCTGTCAAAGTGCAACAGGTACCACTCCAGGACATAGACACAGAGAAGCTGCAAAAAGAGGCGGCGGCTGCTTTCTTTTAATCTTCTATTTCACAAGTCTTATATCTAAGTCCCTGTGGGCAGGAGTGGAGGAAGACTAATTAGCCCTGTCAAAAAAACAGTTTAAAAGGAAGCCTGAACAGCTTTTAAAGCTATGCATCCCATAAAATGGACTGTCTCACATTTTCCCACTTTCCAAAGTACCAAGGATCTTGCAAAAGAATTGAAGAACTCCAGGACAGATGTAACCAAAAAATGAAATGATTGTGGAAAGGAGACAAGGCAATTCTCTGTGGAAGGACTGGCATGGAGAGGGGCATAACCTGTGGTTCGCTTGATCATCTTTTAGGCACAGCATGGACCATTTTAGCAACAACCAACCCAGTGTGGTTCATTACCAGAGTGGGTTAGTATGATGTAAGAACCCATCCAATATTTAAGCTTTCTCTTTTTGAAATATTCAGAACAAATATTCTTTTGAAACATGCTGAAAGCTTTAAAAAAACACCACACCTTGCAAATTAAAAATCTCCATTAAATGTTTTCTTGCTCCCAAGTATTGTTTGTTTGTTTGTTTGTTTGTTTGTTTGTATTAGAACTCATCTTGGCCAAATTATAAGTGTACATTAAAGAGAAAATGTTTGGGGGGAAAAAGATGAGTGTCCTTTATTCCAAGGAAAGCCCATTATATTGTGCTAAAAGCCTTTCTGTTTAATTGTGAATTTACACTAGGCAATGTAGTAAAACTTAAGTGCTTGTGAAAGGTAGAGCACTTAATTTCTGTTAATCCCATGTACTGAAGTCCTTTTTCACACATCCCATAGTATTTCAGAAAGTCCTGCCCACCTTCAGGAGCAGCATCAGGATGGAGACAGATGACTTACAGTGGGTAGGGGAGATGGATGAAAATCAGCTCCCTTGCCATAGACAAACAGAAATATTTTCCAGAAGCACCAGCTACAACTCGAATATTTTTGTAATGTATTTGACTTTTTATGATTCTTAAATTTATTTATTGCATTTCTATGCCTCCCAACAGCCAAAGCTCTGTGAGCAGTTCACAATGAATTGGATGACTTTCCTTTTACAAATGTAGAAATGCCCTAAATTAAATACCTCCAAAGGTATGGAAACTAAAAAGTGTGGAATATTTTGTGAGTTGCAGGCTTCATTAAAAGAAAAAATCAGTGGGGTTTTGCAAATATGCTACATGATACTAAATGAATGGAACTTGGGTAGTGAAGTTGCAGTGTACCCCTTGGGCTGGATCCAGCTTTTATTTCACCTTTGTGAGCAATGCTGAGCAGTTCCTCGGGCTTCTGAAGAACATTTTTCACTGTAAAATGGAAGACTGTAGGGAGTAGTTGGAATCAACAAAGATGTGATGAATGTTTCATAAAAATGGCTTGAAACACATACTTGGATGGCCCACTAACTAGGAATTAAAGGCCATCTGGCACTTGACAAAACTTGTGTATTTTCCTTCCTAATTGGAACTGTGAAAACATGGTTGTCCAACACCTGACAGGCCACAGTACAGGCCTGGAAGACTGTTTAGTTTGTGAATGATAAAATAGTATCATCCTGTGTAATAAATGCTCTGTAATTTAGAATGGTGTTGCAAGTAATTCAATGAAAGACCTTACACTTTTTCTTCAGTATTAGAAAAACCACACAAATCAGCAGCAGAAGCAAATTTTCACAGATTGTAGCCATGCACCATTCCAAGGTGACAGGAAAAGCAATTTTAGGGAATGGCTCACACTGGGTAAGGAACAATTTTTTGGCAATACAAAAAAATGACAGGGCTATGTGTCAATCCATGATCTACAAAATATTCAGTAGTATTTCTTGAAGCTTATAGGAAAGTCCAAGCAACCAAATCACATCAAAATCAAGCATACACATAGACCACCATAATGTATAAATACGAGCACCAAAGGCAGTTTTATTTTACACAAAATATTAAGTGGAAATGATGCATAGTTGCTAATCCTGACTTGATTTAGTCATAGATCAATTGCTTTTAAAGGACCAAGGGTAGAACTAGATGAACAGAGTCTTGTGTGATGCCCTTATCTCAAGCCACTGTAAAGTCCTGGATAGTGAAGGATCGCCTTCTTCCCTATATGCCCTTCCACCCCTTGAGATGTGAGGTGCAGGTCCTTCTTTGGGAGCCCTCCTTGAAAGAGTAGGACGAGGAGGGCCTTCTCTGTGGTGGTGCCCTGATTATGGAATACACTTCTCAGAGAGGTTCGCTTGGCACCAATGCTTTTTTCGGCGCCAGGTAATTGCCTTTTTATTCTCCCATTATTTTAATGTTTAATTGGTTTTAATTGTGATTTTATTGTGAATTGCTGGATGCTGTGCAATTTTTCTCTGTGCTTGGTGTAAACTGTCCCGAGATGCTAGTAATGGGACGGTTTATAAAAGCTTTGAATAAAATAAATAAAATCAGTTGACAACTTTGCAGTTTGCCATATATTTGAAGTGCAATTTCCCTAGTATCAGCAGCAATATGGTACTCCACACTAGTCATTGTATTGTACTAACCTCTCAAGACCAGTCTGTTGAAGGTAGCCAAGTCATTTACCCTTGCTGCTTCTATTAAACATTGACATGTCTTTCTCTGGGCCCCTTCCTTCCTTCCTTCCTTCCTTCCTTCCTTCCTTCCTTCCTTCCTTCTTTGATTAGGGTTTTATATATCCTGTGTAGCAAAACCATTCTGCAGGAAGTGTTATTAGATTCAACCCTCTATATATCCTATATTTTTCAATTAAGGCCTTTTTTAAGGCAATGCATGCTTGATCAAACCAGTCTTTGGAAGGGAAGGTGTATTGCCTTGCATGGGCAATATACATTTGTAATGCGGACAATTTTGTACGGTATGGAACAGATCAGTCTTTGAAACAGACCTGGAATAATGTGATGCTGACCATGCATTGCAATTACAAAAGCTTCTTTCTGAATACTGTTAAGACATTCTCCAACATGACTGACCCCCTAAAACATGAAGCGCTTTCTTCCATCTTGAAGTTAACATTGGTTCATGGGGCACATGGTCAATACGATTGCCAATACTTAAAGATAAGATCAGAGGTAGATGGTCTCTCTCAGTATCCTTGCACATCTTAATATTGGACACAAATTTAACAAATCATAAGACAGTATAAAACAGTGAATTCTGGATCTCAAAGACCAGATAAAAATGTGAATTCACCATACCTATCTCTTTCTTCACTCCCATTTAAAATAACTAAGTCCAGCACATTTATCATGTGTAAAAGACAAAGCTCAGCATAATGACATCCTTAGACTAATAGACAGTGGATGAGCTTCCTCTGTTACTGGAGGGACTTCATGAGAAAAAAGCATACATGACATCAACATTATGCCCAAATGGGCCATTACAATCCCCTGCCACGATCGCAGAGACTTCTGAATATAAAACTATAATTTGGTTAATATATTCTTCCAGCCGTAACCAGCTATTCTTAACCAAAAGATTGCTTCATAGCAGAGTTTTCAAGAAGTATCCAGAAGTGATTTACCATTATCTAGTCCTGCGCAATGAGCATCGTTGCTATTACCTGGGAAAGATCCTTCCTCAGTGTTGCCTTCAACCATGACTGCTGCTCAGTAGCTTCCTTTCAGAAGTTTCTCTGCCCTATCACATTTAAAGAAAGCTGTTCTCTTCTGCTGATGTGACAGTTAGTCTGGTATCTCAGCTTTGACCATCACAGCTCAGACAACCCAGCCAGGATACCAGCTTAGTGAGAGAATCTCACCCTCTGGCAGCATTGCTCTCATCTTCACTGATACTCTCAAACCCCCTGACTTTGCCAAGGAATGCATCCAAGAGAGGGAAAGAAAACCCTGGAATGTACTGCTCCCAAGATGCTAAGAATTTTAAATGTCAATCCTGACTAATTCATTTATTTATTTAATACATGTATATGCCACCCATTTGTGCCACAGCACCTCTGGGCAGATCACAATCACAAGATAAAAATGTAATAAAAAGACAATAACACATTAAAAATAAAATAATAATAAAATAAAAGCAGAAAATACAAAATACTTAACTAGGCCTATAAGCTGGACATTTGCTGCAAAATTGGTTGAACATGATTTCCCCCTCTTCTACACTTTAGGATTTAGTCCAGAAAAGAAATGACAACTAATTTTAGGTACATAGTGGATATTATTTATTTATTCCACTTATATTTCACAGTTAATTAGTCCCAAGGACTCTCTAAGCAGATTACGAAGAAGCAATAACAACAACCTATCATAATAAAAATGTATAAACATAGTAGCGATAAACAGTAACAGTATACAATAAAATATACACTATGCAGCTGAGGGATCATATAGAGATTAAAATAGTACATTAAAGCTAAAAAATGAAAAAGATGATGACAAGATTTCATTAAGACAATTTTTGTTTATTCAAATATGCTTTCCATTCAGCTTTTCAGTGTGAATTAAAGTTTAACAAAAGTCTGAGCCTAGCATTTCAACACATGTCTCTTCAAAAAAGGTCACATGAAAATTAAAATAAATCATGTCACCCAAAAGGCATTTGTGTTTTTTTAAAAAAATGCACACAATGTATCTTATTGAAGGTAGTTTCATTGGAAACATTTGTGTGTCAAATTTATTTTCGGCATGAGAGAATGAAACATGGCAATTCTTCTCACTGAGGCCATGTGGAATAGGAGTTCTGTGTCAGTAGATTAAGGTTTGAAATGTAATCATTTCTTGGTTTGAAATGTAATCATTTCTTATGCAAGGGCAACTGATTTGTCTTTTAAAATATTCTTTTTGTTGCAAATGTGGAAGAGGTGCTCTCATAAATCAAGCTCTGTACATGGATGACTGAATCCAAGAGTAAAGATAAGATTCTTAACTGGAGAAGTTAATTTGCAGTTGATGTCCCAAATTTTGGGTGCTGGAAGCATCCTTTTCATTTACTCAGAAATAACAAGGGCACAATCCAGTCTCCCCACATCCACAGTTCTTGCAAGTAGAGAGGATTACCACTGAGTCCAGTCAATGCCTACTGATCATACTGTTTTCCATAAGGATACACACTTCCTGTGTACCCCAAGGAGATTGTGGTTCCACTAAAGCAGCACTGTGGGATTCTCAATACATGACCTCTGACCTTTCAGAAACTTGGTTTATGAGAATCTGTTTCAGATTTTGACTGCTGTTTGCTGTCCTTGTTGTGTGATTTTCTTTTAACGGACTAGTTGGTCAAATTTCAGTTTAGCTTCTATATTATCACCAAAACACAGTAACAATCCCTTGTTAAGAATTCTGAAGAGCTTCTTTTTCATAAGTGAAAGAACTTTTGCAACCCTACAAAATGGTTCCTTGACCATCTCCTGCTTTTCTGTTCAGTGGTGCTGATCTGCCAGAAAGTGGACACCTTTGGCAGAACAGATGCCTCGTATCCCCACAAATCTTCTCAGGATGAGTAGAGGACCACCTGAAGCAGTGTACACATAAGCAGTGTGCAGGGCGAAGGGAAGGGGATAAAGGGAACATCCTTCACATGACTGGAAGTCTGTTCACATGATGTTGGATGGAACATACTGTCTCCAGTGGAGTATACCCCCTTGTCAATATATTTAGGTTTGCAGCCCAGAAAAAAAAAAGTCTCAATTACTCTTGGAAGAAAAGGCCATCAGTATTTTTGTTTCAAAAATATAAGAATCTGGAATCTAGAATTATTTTCATTATAATAACACACCAAAGCTGAATTCAGTAACTAAGAAAAATCTACAGAAAGTGAAATGGCATTTTGATTGAAAACTAGAGATGGTCACTGGGAGCAGTAATTCTCATCCTATCATGGTAGTGATGGATGTAAGTATCTTGTACAATTAAAGATATACATGAATATCAGTATATACGTAGATAGTGTTACTCATTAGGGTTAAGGTTTACACAAGCACATTTATAGGGGAAAGAAGTAGTGCAAAGTTCATGCTATCATTTTCCATGGGAACATTGCCTTACAAATGCAATTTTTTCTATGTATATCCTGCCTTTTTCCTACAAAGGGCTCAAGGCAGCTTACATCATCTCTCCTCCTCCATCTTATCCCCACAACAACAACCCTGTGAGGTAGGCTGGGCTGAGAGTCTGTGACTGGCCCAAAGCCACCCAGTTGGCTCCATGGCCGAGCGGGGACTAGAACCCAGATCGCCTGAGTCCCAGTCCCAGGCTCTTAACCACTGCACCGCACTGGCTCTCAGAACTGAGCAACTGTTGAATGGCCAGCACATCCATCCACCTACTCATGCCTCTGAGTCATGGCTGGGAAAGTGAAGGCTGGAAAGAGAAGGGTCCCCTTGTGCTGCTTTTTAATGTGTGGTCCCCACACCTGGCACTCAGCCCAGCATGGCTTTGGCACATTTAGACTCATCTCTACCTTGTGCTTCAGACCACCTTCCCGCTTGGCTGTCAGCCCTCACTAGTGTGGCAATATTCCTTAGTCTAAATGCACACAAGTCCTTGAGTGGTTTCCATTTCTTCATGAACACAAAGAGTGCTGGACACCCTCGTACCTGCACTTGCAATGGTCATTCTTTTCTTCTTGCTCTCCTAAGAATCTTGACTCACGGGCTATCCTTCTGGGGCCATCTCAAGGTGCATTCTGCAAAATGGTCTATGACCTGGGCATCAGCATTTGCAACAGGTGAGTAAAAAATTCATTCTAGAATGTGTACTATATATGTGAGAAGGACCCCAGAATGCAGGCAATTGTGTCGATCCATCTCTACAAACCAGTCTAAGGATTTTCATCTCCACTGAGAGCAGGACATTTTTCATAAAACTGGGGTTGGTGTGGGAGGAGGAGAGATTATATTGTCCCAGCTGACTAAAACAACTTGGCAGGCTGATCCTCTGAGCCCTGGCTCCACGCCACCATTGTCAAACATCAATCCTTTAACTCTGGAAATGATAAGAAAGAAAGCAAGAAGACAGAGCCATGCTCTTTGCTTTGTCTACCTGACTGGGAACAGAAAGCTCTTTCATCCTCATCCATGCAGCTAGACTATAGAAATATTTTCACATCAGCCTCCAAGGGAAGATAATTTATTTTCTATGCACAATGAATATAGATAATATTGTCTTTGATAGCAACGGCAGCTATTAGCTGAGCCAGGTTCAGGGTCCTGGTTAGCCTAAGAGCAGGGCTGTTCCCTTGAGGTTGCTATGCAAATTTAATCCATGCCCCGAGCTACTTGGTAATGAAACATGTGTATGCTGTTTGCTTCCCTGACCCTTATTAGCATTACACTTAGGAACCATTATATAATTCTACCAGTAGCAGAATGAGTGTTCTATAAGCTCATCTGTTGCATTGACTTTTACCGTTTTCCTGAGCCTCTGAAGCCATCATAAGAAAATAAGAACATAGGAAAAAGCTTTGCTGGATCAGACCAAAAGCCCTTCTGGTCCAGCATTCAGCACATACGGTGCGGAAACAGCTGCTCACAGGATTCCTTGAGAAGGATGGATGCAAGACCTCCACTTCCCACCTCCGGTAAAGCAGGTAGCGTACAGCCAGCAAGGCACGTAGCCACTGATAGCCGTCTGTTCCATGAATCCGTCTAATTCCTTTTTAAAGATTCCTGTGGTGGCGAATTCCATATTTTTTGGTACATGTCGTGTGAAAAACTTCCTTTTATCTATCTTATACCTCCCACCAGTCAGCTTAATGATGACCGGTATTCTAGTGTTCTGGGAAAGGGAGAAACATCTCTCCTTCTCTACTTTCTCCATGCCATGCCTTATTTTAAACACCCCTATCTCCCCTTGCCTCCCATTTTCTAAGCTGAACAGTCCCACAGAGAAATTGCTCCAGCCTGTAGATCACATTACTCTTTCTTCTCTGTTAGACAACTATTAATAATCAAAGCTACTCAGCCCAATGTGCAGAGTCAGGTTTGCATGGAGTTCATCTTCCCAATCCTAACCAAGTACGTATTTGCTGTGGTTGCAATGATACAGGATGTTTGTCCTTCAACATCAGGTTACAAATATGTTTTTGTTGCCCTGAAAGCAATACATGAAAACCTTTTCACCATTTTGCTTTATTTCACTTGTCATCATTTTGAGCACTTTTTTAATGACTTGAAGCTTAATGTTGGGACTACCTTGGCTCTAGTCTCCACCTGATTATGAAACTCCTGGGGTGAGACACTGGCTCTCAGCCTAGCCTACCTCAGAGGTTTCTTGTGAGGGAAAATGGTTCCCTGAACAACAAGGGAATCACAGAAATGCCTTGGGTTCCTTGAAGGAAAAATGTTCCATTACAAATGAATAAATGTAGAAGAGTGAGAATTGTGTGTTTCCTGGAAGAAGGGAAAACATGAAAATAAAATGGGCAATTATTTTTCAGTAACTTGCTATTACGAGTAAAGCAGTCTCTCCACCCTGTTTTTTGTTTGCTTAATGCTTTTCCCTGCTTGTGCTGCAACTGAATTTTGTCTTTGAAACTGAATGTTGAAGTCACTGTATGTGGGAACATTGAAAAGTAAGTAATTTCAAATATGTGGGTAGCCAGGTCTGTGTATATATCTCCTTCTCTCACTCCCCCCAAAAAAACCAACAAGAGGATGTATATTTTGTTAATTTACTAATTTATTCATATATCTGCACATTTAGAAACCATTATTGTAATTTAAATAGAAATGCAATCATTTACACCTGGGCTAAACAACCTGGTACCCACCTATATTTTGCACTACAACTCTCATCAACTCCAGTTTGCATGACCAGTGGCCAGAAACTGTGGGAACTATAGTTCGAAACACCTGGAGGGTTACTGAGGTGTCCTCCTGGCTTGTTTCCATGTGTTATGTGTGGATAAATGACATCATGGTTTCTTGTCTCCCCCCTTATGGCACCTTATCTTGAAACATGACTTGGATAGCCTTTCAGAGAATGACTTGGGATAGAAATCCAAGGACTCATGCTATACTGATTCAAACCAGTTGTGGAACCAGAAAGGTGGTGGGCTATCCCACACTAGAGATATTCCAAAAGAAACTGGTGTAAATTAGTGACCTGCAACAGTAGAGGGTTGGACCCCATGACCATCTTGGACCCTTCCAACTCTTACTGTTCTATGAAACGATTCTGAAAGTTCACTATTGTCTTAATGGACCAGCAGCTGCTTTTTAAATTTCCAGGCTGGAGACTTTCCTAGGCCTACCCAAAGATGCCAGGCCTTCCTTTGCAAAGAATGGGAAATGGTCCCTCCCTGAAACAGAAGGTTGTCTTCTGAAAAGCGAGGCCTATAGCTATGCTGTTGGGTTAAGGCCTTTGCTCTTAGTTCATGCATGGATGCTAACAGGAATGTGTCATCTATGATGGAAGCCTGACAAGAAGTGAGATCATTTATCTTTAAAAGAAAAGCTCATCTCTAACTCCCATTGTTAAGATCAGGAGTCTAATGAAAGCACCATGGCTGTTCTTGCTAATAATAATAAAATAATGTAGATTGTAGTAGGAATTCCAGTTTGTGGGCTTCTACATTTTCTGCTTATGTTTTATACAATTTCACTGTGCTTTTATCTGGTCTCTTACATTTTGTTGTGAATTTGAAATTTTAGAGTTATTTAAATGATGTTCATAGGTCGTGTTGCTTTTATATGGGTCATTAACTGCCCTGGGCTCCTTGCAAGGAATGGTGTGATTATATATGTCTGCCTGCCTCTGTGTGTCCTCCAGCACTTGTCTGTGAAATAATTGGGAGCAAACACAGCTATGGCAAGCCAAACATGAAGCCAAAAGGGCACCATTTTCACAATAAAAAGCACTAGAATTCACAAGCTGCATATGTCATTTTCTTCCTATGTTACCGTGATGAAGCTGAATTCAATTACTTCTGAAGAAACCTCTGGATCTCTAATTATGAAACTACAACCCTGTTACAATGGTTGCAAAAGGAAATAGCAGCAGGAAATGTTCTAATGACCATGGGGGCAGAAGCCATGCTCAGTGAAAATAATTCTTGCCATGTAAAGGAAGCAAAATGCTTCATTTCAAGGTGCACAGGAAAAGATAGCCACCATACTGATTTGAACTAGTGCCTGAATCCTTATCATTGGAATGCCTTGACCATTTTACATGAAAGTGGTTGGAGTGGGAGAGGTGAATCAGTCAGTCAGTCAGTCTGTCTATCTATCTCACACAATAGAACAAGCTCTCAAAAATAAAATTGAGCACTTTGAAGTTCCCTTTACCTGCAACTTATTGAGAGGAACTGGCAAAGCAATGCTATTTGTCCAGGGAGGTGTGGCAGTGCAGCAGAGCAATCTCCACATTGGTTGATTGATTGATTGATTGCATTTGTATACTTCCTCATAGCCCATAGGGTTCTCTAGGCAGTTTACAGATAAAAAACATTTAACAATAAAGGCAGTACAAACCAATAAAACCAAATCCAACAGCATGGCAACTCCAGGTGATTAAGAAAATACAGGGCATAAAAGCAGTTCACATAAAACAAATTTCAGATCAATCTATCCATTGAAGCATCTGATGAATAAAAAGGTCTTCCACCAGGCACTGGAAACAAAACAGGCAGTGGCAGGCACACCTCCCTGTGGCGCATTTTCTGGAGATGGGGTGCAACCACACAGAAGGCCCTTCTCCTGTCACTTCTTTAGGGGTGGTTCCCAGAGAAGGATCTCTGTAAAAGATCTTAAGGACCAGGTAGGAGCATGTGGAGAAAGCCGTTCCTTTGTGTACCTTGGCCCCAAGCCATTTAGAGCTTTATACATTAGTATCAGCACTTTGAATTGGGCCCAAACTTCAATAGGCATCCAGTGTAGCTTTTGGTGGACTGGTGTAATATGTTCTTGCAAGTAGTCCTTGTTATCAGCTCTATTGCTCTGTTCTGAACCAATTGAAGTTTCCAGGCAGTTTTCAAAGGCAGGCCCATGTAGAGCACATTACACTAATCCAGGACACAGGTTCAGTGTGGCAATGCTCCATCCAGATAGGGATGCAGTTGGAAGATTAGCCTCACTGATAAAAGGTGTTCCTAGCTATGTAGTCCAGCTCTTCCTTGAGGGATACAATTCTGGGTCCAGAAACACCCCCAAACTACAAACCCCTTTAGGGCAAGTGCAACTCTCTGTAGGACAGGACAGGTTTAAAATTCCCCAGTTGAATGAACAGCCTACAATCAGCAGCACCTCTGTCTAATCTGGATTGAACTTCAGTTATTGGCCCTCATCTAGCCCGTTACTGAGCTCAGGCACTGCCTCATGTGAATTACATGAAGAGAAGAGCCAAGTGTTATCTGTGCATTGATTATACCTCAGCCCATACTGCCCGATAACCTCTCTCCCAGCTCACTGTGGCCTGGGCAAGAAGCTATTATTTCTGTGCTTTTCTTTTTATCCCCACTATGGTACTGAGGGGTCCACCACTAACTCCAGGGCCACCAAATTGGGGGAGCATCTTGGGAACAATGGTCTTTGCTCACGTAGTTCAGAGGCCGATTCTCATCCAGCTGAACACCTCTTAGTGCGTCTCACTTTGGCTCCTACTATTGGTGACACATCTCTGCTGGAAGAGCTTTTGGTGGGAGCCCTTCATGGGCACGTGGTCTCACTGGTAAGGACTTTGACTAGCTTTACTGCACCTGAAGTGTATGTCAAAGTAACAACTGTGCTATTCTATACATTTCCATTTTTAAATAACTTACTTCAAAGTAAGTGGGCATAGGGTTTCAGCCTAAAAGTATAGTTTTCAGTAGCTGAGGCTAAGCGCCTATTTATTAAGATTAACAAACTAAGTAAAATAAAAATTTCCAGGTTGCTGCTATCAAATCTAGGGCCTTGTACAGTAAAGCTAATTTTCTGAGTTGCAAGACTTAGTAATAAGAATTTCCCTCCTACTTTCACCCTATACATAAATATAAAATGTTATCATTTGCAGCTATGAAAAGCTCCTATATATTGCCATCTAGTGGGCAAAAGTAATTCTCAAATCTTTATCCTGGAAAGATTCAAGTAGTGATTTTATGCATCCTTACCAGGCAAATTCTACTGAAATGAACAGGGCTTACTTCTAAGTAGACACACCTAGGATTGTGCTGTTAGACATACTGAATAGAATTACTCTTTAGTTTAGTTTTTTATAATGTTCTGCATGTTGACGACAAAACAAAATTTCTATTTTTTTGTAGTCATTACACTGCGGTACAATTTGTAAGAAGAGAAATCCAGGTGTTTTTACTTTATTACTGGAGCATATTAGACATATTAGATATATACAAAAATGCTACCAAATGTTGCTTTCCATATATACTTCCATGTTCAATAGTGTTAAGAGAAGTTATTTGTCTCTGGATAATGGACGTGAAACAGAGAGAGAACAATCATGTAGAGTGATGGGAAAGAAAAGGACATTTATTTCCTTTTCATTAAAATGAATATATTACAGTCACCCACCCAACAGCAGAAAATATATGGCCATTTATTCTGTGCCTAGAGAAGGAAAGAACCAAGGGACAATCAGGTAAGTCACTCAGACACCTTGACCACATGAAAAATTCCTACTCACTGAACCAGTAAGTCCTATAATGGAGGAAGCAGGCAAGTAAGAATCCAAATATGTGAATGAAGAATTAGCAGATGCTTAGGAGAAAAGTAATGTTACAAGGGAAGATCGAGGAAGCCAAGGGGAAAGTGCCAAAGACAAGAGACTGGCTGGGGTAGGAGGCACTTGAAGGACACAGACTGGTTTAGGGTGCAGCCTTATGCATGTTTGCTCCCAGCCTTCTCTAGTAGGCCACAGATTGAAGAATGCCGGAAGATGTAGGACCACTTTCTGTCCACATATACATAGGATTAGACTGTTAGTCTATTAAAAAGGTACAGATTGGATTTATACCTAGTTACCACTTTTTAAACACACGTGAAGTAAAACGTTTGACTAAGAAACTACCATCCTGATTGGCTGGAGGTGAGGAGAAAGAAAAGCTAATTGTAGACAGTAAGGAAAAAATAAATTTGGCAAAGATATAAGGAGAGAGAGAATTAGAAGAAAGCCAAGAAGAAAGCAAGCCAAAACTGGAGAAATGCTTGAGAAGGTTGGACCAATACTGTAGGCTATGGCCTAGCTAAGGGAACCTGAATAAAATAAAAAGTAGCTGAATGAGCTTATTTCTGGTTACTTTATTTCCTGATTGCCAGTGTGCGTGCATCCATTTTAAGACTTTTTCTTACAGTCTATCTCTGTCTCTCTCTCTCAGCCACCCCCACCCCCAGAATAGATACACACGACTTAGAAAGTCTTGGGGCAGGTTTGGTGGAGGCAGGCAGAGAAGTTTTTCACAAGGTGGGAGCAGAATATGCCAGAGGAAGAATAGGGCAAAAAGGAATGTGGCACACTATCTTGCCTACTGTTCTTTCCACTTACAATCTGTGCCAAACGGCATCTTCTTAATAGTGCAATCAAAATATAAAAATATAATCATGCATTATTACAAGAACACAAAGTTAGTTGCAACTTTTTATGTTTTCAGCATGAAAAATAAAGAATTTTCAGAATCATCAGATGTAAACAAAAATGTCATCTCCAGTAAAAGTAAAATATAGACACGTGTTGTCTGGTGCAACTTTATTCATTATTTTATACCTTCTTTACACAGCTTAAGAGTTCTTCTTTATCCATTTGGTAGCCACTCTTTCTCCACTGGTCCCGTAACTGCTGTAAGAATATTCCAATTTCTTTCCCAGATGAAATCCCCATTTGCCTTAAGTCATGGCCGCTGACAGGAAAAGTGGGGACAGACCACTGCTGCATTTCTTTCAGAAGATGTTCTTCCCCTTGGTACTTCAGAAGTTCACAGATTCTGGATGTTGCATCAGCTTCCCTTGACTTCACAAAAACACATAATAATATGAGATTCGCACTCAAGACACCCACAGTAGTACTGAACAGCTGCCAATTGCAAACACACAACCCTCGTAAGCCACATGAATCAAAAGCCTTTTCAAAAGTGATTGGCTCCATATCCATAATACAGTAAAGAAGCCAATGTTTAAGCATGGGCTGAAAAGGGAAAAGACAACAGTATGTCTGTAGTCAATAAAAAGTGTATTTTGAAACGGTATTCTTAGTTCCAACAATCTGCAATAAAACCATAAGCACACAGTTTAAGCAGTGAGTAAACAACTGTTACTTGTGGATACTAGCAGCCTATTCCTCAGTATGTTACCTTATTATTTAAGTCTATAATGAAGTCTTGAAATGGTTTAAGTGGTTCTGCACCGTCAGTAGCTTTGACCAAGTCTCTCCTATGCTTCAGTAGAAATAGCCCAAGGTTTTTCTCATCTTTTGAGATTTTCAGCCTTAAATCCATTTTCATTATGTCATCTGGAACCTTTAACAGTGACGTTAGAACTGTCATTGGTTTTGGAAAGAGATTCTGAACATTTTTACAGACTGTGTCAAATTCCTGAAAGTTCGCATTAATAGGCAATCCTGAGGGACACACACAAAAAAGGACCATGAGAACAGCGTAACCAAGAAAACAAAAAGCTTTCAGAATACAAAACTCTACTGAGCAATTCATCCTTCCTCAGCCAAATGCCTTACTATTTCTCCCATGAGTCCCAGCTAGAATGGTCAATGGTCAGGCATTTTGGGAGTTGTAGTTCAAAATATCTAGAATACCACAACCATTCATCTTGCACCAGTTTGGAACCAGAACTACGACTGGTACCACCCCACTGGGGCATCAAATATGGATCAGGGCTATCCATGCAAGGGCACTGGCTTTGTTCAGGTGGGAAGCTCAGCCTTATGCTAGTGAGCAAGGCTAAAACCAGTGGCTGAAAATAGCCAGGAAGCAGATTTCAGTGCAACGTAAGATGCTGCTGTGTTGGCTATTCATCAATGGGACAGACTGCCTCAAGAGGGGATGGGATCGGCTTGGCTGGAAACATTTAAGCCAAGGCTGAAGGGCCACCTAGGAGGCGCTCAATGCATCACAGAGTCTGCGTTTAACAAGGAGAGGGGGGGCTTGCTGATCCTGAAGGCTCTTTCCAAATCTATGATTCTAATGTGATCTTAAGGGCTCTCTGTAGCTTGAGATATGCTGCATAGGTAGAATGAAATAGTTAACAGTATTCAGCTATTTTCCAAAGGAGGCAGATATTCCTTAAAGAATTTGAAGCTTGAATGACACTGCTCCTTATTACTAAAGTTCTGGCCAGAGAAACTCATTGCGCCTTACCTATATAACCAGCCACACCAAGTTCATACATAAGGTGAATAAGATGATTAACATGCTGCCCCATGAGAATTTTCTTCAATTCCACCCAAATCCTCTCGCCTGATATTCCAGCCAAACCTTTGGCATTTTCTCTGATGGCTTCCAGAGTTTTGGATTCATGGTCACCAGGTTTTTCTGCTATCTTCCCATAAAATCTAAGGGGGAAAACATCTCTATTAGTCCCCACAGCAAATCGGCTTTTTCTGCAAATGTCAAGTTTGTGGTACTGATTGGAATCATTTTCCAAGTGCAAATATTTGATATGTAAGTGCCATAAATGGATACTGAGTAGTCAGAACAACAGTGGAAGAGATCTCTATGGCCTGGCACACAACATCCATCTCTGCATACCACTGATGGTGGAGGTGAGTGAAGAAAGAGCTATATTAGCCTCTGGATAATTGAATGCTCTATAATAGCATTTATAATCAATCCATCTGGTAATCTGCCCATGTGATGTTAGATCATGCCCTATCATTTAGAAACTATTCCATGATTTTGGGCATAATTCTATGGCCTCCTGAAATTGTTAATGGGAGTGGCTGCAGCAGTATTTAGAGTTTGAACTCCAAGGTACTCCAAACTCAGTGCTGGGACTTTGAATGCAGAGCCGCTGCTCTGTCAGCACAGAAAGAACTGTGCCCAACAAATCTCATACACTGGAAATCCACCTCAGAGAAGGCTGAAAGGTTGTTCTGGGGCCAGCGAGGGGAGGAGCCTGGAGCAAGGCCTTATACTGTATCCAAATGGCTCCCCAGCCTCCTTCCTTACCCACAAATAGCCAGCTAGATGAAATTCAGGGCATGAGGTGCAGGACAGTGGCAACTGCTGCCCTGCCCTGCAGTGCATGCACACAAGCCTTCGATGTTCAGAGGCTCACATGTGTCAAATGTGGACCACACAGGATTATGCCATCATAAATATCTCACTACTACCTGAAGTATCGTAGAATTCTTAAGTAATCCTCTTGTATTCTCTGCTCTGCATGTCCTACAAATCTAATGTTGTGGTTTTTCAAATCCTCATAGCCATTGAAGTAATCGTAAAGGGTGCCATCCAAGCCTATAAAACAAATAAAGGCATTTCAACAAAAATCACCTAGAACTTCACTTAAGAGTCCTTTCTGATGCCACATTTAGATTTGTTTAATTTTTATAGCACCCACCCCAATACCCAAAACCTTTTGGGCAGTTCACAACTTTTAGCTGTTCAGCAAGGCATGTTTAGGTTCAATATCCATTCCTCTAATTGCTCATCTTGTAGCATGCACTTTTTAAGTTACAACAACGTGACAATCCACTCTAGGCATTTTTATGACATTGTAAGGCCTGACTCACTGGAATGTTACATGAAGCTCACGCTAACCCATGTTCCTGTTATTTCTTCCATTATATTCTAGATTTTTTAGACCAGTTACATAACAAGTTTTTATGCGCCACATATTTTCCCTGGTATACTTTGGAGACAACATGAAAAAGAGTCACTAGAGAAAACACTCATGCTAAGGAAAGCTGAAGGCAGAAAAGACAAAGTATGAGGTGGCTTGTTTCCATAAAGGAAACCACAGCCTTGAATTTACGGGCACCAAGAGAGCTGTCATACACAGGATGTTTCATAGGGGTTCATTCAAAGGGTCACCATAAGTCAGAGACAACTTTACAACACACCCCCACCCCTTCTCTCTGTGTGCCTGTGTGCGTAACACTGGGTGCTAAAATTGTGGTCCTGTTCTGAGACCAGGAAGAATGGCAACAGTGGCCTAGTAAGGAAGAGTAAGGAAGCTTTGCTGGGTGTTCAGGAAAACAGCAGGATTTCTCAGGAGATCTCCCACTCCTGCCTCTCTTGTCCACACCACGCCACTCCACCAGGGACTTCTCTCTTTCTCCTTCTTACTCTCTCTAACTTACTTAGTGGACTAGAGTGTAAATGCAATGCTAACATCTGCCAGCAGCTTCCCAAAATACCCACAGGCTATTGTTTTGGTTTTCTTAAATATGTTGATACCAGAATGATCTATCGTGGCTATATAAAAGTCAAAGAACCTACTGAAACATAAAAATAAGTCCGTTCACTAATAACCAACTCACTCTCTGAGTGCTGACCCTTGTGCAGACTAAATGGCACCAGCCCGTAACAAGAGGAAATATCAGCAGGATATTGAAGAATTCTAAGATTTGCAACAAGGCTTTCTTAAAAAATTCCCACCTGCACCCTCAAACAGTATATTGCTGCCGTTGTCGCCATCATCATCATCATCATCATCATCTCCTCTATACTGCCCATAGCTGAAGCTCTCTGGGTGTTTTAAAACAATATATGGGAATATTTATTACATTAATATCCCACCTTTCCACCAAGGAACACGAAGATGAGTTCTCAGGAAGTTGCCAAAACAGGCACTAAGCAGACTCCAACATGCTTCGTTTCAACAAGGCTGATGCATCTTGCATCACACGCCTTCAGGGTAAGCCTTGGGCATCATTTGCAGGAATAGGGTGCCTTGAAGGTAGGCACGGAGAAATAGGGACAGTCAGCGTGTGAACCAGAATGGGATGCTATTTTGGGGGTGATTGGGGTGCTGGAACATTACCTAAGAACATGGAATTGATTGTGAGATCCCTCCTCTCAGCATCCTTTTCCCAGTCAGTTGTGAATTCCACTTCTGCATGTCTCCCATCAGTAAGCAGGTCAATTCTAAGTGTGGTAATTTCAAAGTTCTCCTCATGGAGCTATAATAAATATTTTAAAGTCTTAATTTACCTTGTGAATAATAGCATAACTTAGAAACTAAATTATTTGCATGCCACACTGCATAGGGAGAGGGGTGTAAAAATAGAAGAATACCACATACATGAAAGTCATTTTCATCAGAGAAACACTCCCTAACTTGTTTCTTTCTTTAAAAGGGACAATCCACATGTAAACACAGCCCATGTGAAGGTTTCCATATGGATAGCCTTCCTGGTTTCTATTTAAACCAGTTCTATTAAACTCTTTGTTTTCTCAATAATCATTTCCCATTAAATCTTTGCATCCTCCATCCATTCATTTGCAGGTTCCCATTCTGCAACCCATTCCCCAGGCTTCTCTGCCTCCTCCTCCTCCACCCTTTAGCTTCCCTGACTTCCTAATACCTATATTATTTTCCACTGACATGGCATCCTGTCTCTAAACATGTGGCCAGCCTTATTGATAGATGCACCAGTCCTGTCAAAACTATTCATTGCAATGTATAAATGAATCTACCCTGTGCTTTGCACTGGATTCGCCTGTAGTCTTTCATGGTAGGTGGCAGGAAGCAAAGCACTGGAGAAGCAAGCAGGAATATATGGTTGGCTCTAGTATGTAGCCAGGACCACAGGTCTAGTGTCTGGATTCCTGTCTGGACTGGCCCAAATTGTCGCTGTGCAATATCCACAGTACTTGCATTACAGCTGACCACTGCGCTGTTAGTCAAGGCTAGTGCTTTGGCGCCTTTCAAGAGTTGTGGGCTGTAACTCCCAGAATCCCTGATTATTGACATGTCTGGGGCTCATGGGGCTTGTAGTCCAAAATATGCATGTCTCCAGGTGACTTCCCCTATAGCTTTAGGTTTTATATTGTTTTAATAATTAATGTTTTACATAGTAGTTTTATATTTATTGTATTTTTATATCTTGTAAGCCGTCCTGAGCGCTTGCAGTGATAGGGCATGGTATAAATGAAGACTAATGTATGAAGGTAAGTTAGCACCTTCACAGATATGTACTATTTATTAACATTCTGTATGTTGATACTCAGTTTTTGAAGAATCACAACAATTCTCTAACATTACAAAGCATGAAGCAGTTGCTGGAGAGCGGGAAGAGGAGAAAAAAGGGAAGCAGGCTCCCAGACAAGATGTAATGTTCAGGTGCTTACATCTATGCAGAAAATTAAAAATATGTCTCTGTACGTGGAGGTTTGGTGGGGGGAGACAATGCATACAGAGGAAGGGATCCTTCCCTATCAGATTTGTTCCCCAGATACTTCAAGAGAAATCCTTGTACCCTGGCAGTGATGGTTCCATGTTTTTCTCCTCTGTTGTTGATCATACGGATGCCCGCCTCCTGGAACATTTCCTTCATCTGAATAGGAGTCGCAGTAGTGGCAAAGTCAACATCTTGAGGCTTCACTCCACTGAGTAGGTCCCTTACAGCACCTCCTGCTATCCTTAATTCATACTGGGCGTTGTCAAACAATTCTGGGGAGGGGATATGAGAATAAATAATAATAGGAACAAAATTAAATCCTTGTGTAGTAATTGCCATAGCATAGGCATTTGAAGTCCCACTGAAGTTGATCTGAATTGTAGAAATGGTAACAGAAGGAACCCAGGCTGGAAAAATAATTATGCAGCCAGTTAAAACACAATTATTGCATGATTTGCTCTTCATGATTAACTATGGATTCAGCAGACCACATTTGCCCAATCTAGCTCATTTGTTAAACCTAAGCATGTTCTGCTACAGTAGATGGAATTGCCATCTCCCACATTTATTTATGTTTTATTATTGTTAAACTCGCATTCTACACTAGCAATCCCATAAGACTCTCTAGGCAGATTACAACATAGCAATACCATACAGCCATTCCAGCTTGCCTCTACTGTGAGGTCAATCACAGAGACCTTTCCTCACCTGTCTGCCTCCTTATGAGTACAAGGAAGATGACCTCTGTGCTGCCTCTGCGCCTTTCGAATTGACTTTTGTCAGGGGTCTCTCAGCCCCTCTTTTGCAGCTCTTCAGGAAATATCTGAAGTTTCATCTTTTTTCACTGATCACAATTCTACACTGCTGGTTTTTCACTGCAAGTTTATTTTTATTTATCTGAACTGGAAGTCTTGCCTTTTATGTTTTTTAATGGTAACCAATTGTTATCTTACATGCCACCTTGAGAGGTGGCCTAGAAATAATTTAGATAGACAGACAGATGTAAATGTCCTGTTCTTGTGATGATGTGTGTTCTTCAACTTTAGGACAACATAAGAAGAGAGTTTAAAATTAAATTTTTATTTAAGCAGTATTTTAAATGTTAATATTATTGAATTTTATTTGGCCAGGGCGGCTTGTTTTATAGTGTATGTTTTATATTATATATTTGTATTTTATTGTATATATTTTAAAATGTTATTTTAATTTTTTGTTGTAAGCCGCCCCGAGGCTTCGGCGAATGGGGCGGCATAAAAATGTTTTAATAAATAAATAAATAAATAAATGTCCTCCAATCTAAAGGAAGTTTATTACTTGGTAACTTTGGCTTGTTAAAAACCCCAAATGCATTTTACAAAAAAAATTCATGCAATTGCATTTCTGTATTGACAAAATCTCAGACTCTAAGCATCTGTCCTGTTTATCTACCTGACCAAAGAGGATGGCAGCTTGAGTTTCATTAAGGTTGAATAAACCCTGACTTCATGACATGCACTTAATTTGGCATTTTATAGGATCACAGATATAACCTTTCAGGCTTTTGCACATTGAAATTTGTTTTAGAAACATACATGTGTATCTCTTCCAAACTGAAAAAATATCCTAAAAATATAAAACAATTATCAGGTGAGACAAGCATAATAAAATTTACTTTTACAAATGAAATTGTATTGGGTTAATTCAATGAAAGTCTGTAAACCTAGGGTATCACAACAATAATTGAAACACAGAAAATAATCAAAATCTTGTCACTTTCACAGATGATTCAGATACAAGTCAGGATAAAAATTAAATAAATTAATAATAACAAGGCTCACTGTCACTCTTATTGGATGTTTTCCTACATTCTGTTGACAGCCCAGCCCTAAACCAGCTCAGAAAACAAAGCACTCACACCTGCAATACATTTCAGTCCTGGTGTGAAGAGAGACTGGAATTCGGAAGACTCTAGCTTCATTGTAGCTAAGCGACGCCACAGGATTTTAAACTGGGGAATGGTACGGGGGAAGAGGGGAAGGCCTGCCTTACAGCTCACAAAGAACAGTTGGCTCCACATCTAAAAAAAAAAAAAAAAGGTAAAAAAAAGTAGCAAATGATTTATCCAGAACTGAATGAGACAAATGATTGACACCCAAACTGCTACGCTTCCCTAACCCAGCACACTCTACATGTGTTGGATTACAGCTCTCATCACCCCCAGCCTGCCTGGGAAATATGTAGTAAGTAGGAAATATACATGCAAACTGGTACATCAAGTTAACAAGGTGATCACTGATGAGAAACTGAATTTAGAAAATGCTATTATTCAACTCTGGAAATTTACACGAAGATACTAGACAACCCGAAGAACACACAGAGGATAAGAATCAGGAGCCCTACTTCAAATCTCGCCTCTTCCACAGTAGCACTGGATATGCCACTGCTTCACTCCTGCCCCATTATGATCCCCCTATGAGGGATCATACCACTGACCTGCTTTATTTATTTATTTAGCGAGCTTCTATGCCGCCCCATTCGCTGAAGCCTCGGGGCGGCTCACAACAATAAATACATATCATCCATATAAAAACAATATAATAACAATATAATTGGAGACGTCCTGGCCAAAGATATAAAAGCAATCAATAATGTTAACAATTAAAATGACGTTTAAATAAAAAGGTCTTGGCCTGGCGCTGAAAAACAAATTTTTGTAACTGGATAGGGCATGTGAAGCTTTTGGTAATTTACAACTATAACCCAGTATTATTATTATAACCAAGCATTCTATGAATGAGTCTAGACAACCTTCTAAAGTACAGTCCTACTACTGTTCTGAAAAATTACAGCATTCAACCAGCAAGCAATGGGGAGTGTTGATGCACATAATTTACATGCAGACGATCTCGGGGTTTTTTTTCCCCCATTTTATGATGTTTATACCCTGCCACTTTCCTCTTGAAAGAAACCCAGGCCCTACAGGCCACCTTACGCTCCATTTTAGCCACACAACAAACCCGTAAGGTAGGTCAGGTTAGGAGAGGCTCAAAGTGGCTCCACTGCGCTTTACAGAAAGAGGGAACCAAATCCTCGATCTCCCAAATCCAACACGCGAAACATTATACCACACAGGCTCTCCCTAATCCCTAGTTAAGGGCGCCATGCTACTTAGATATTGGGGGGGGGGGGGGGGGAAGGTCCTACAACTCCCAGCATGCCCCGACCACGGTCTCTTTTATCTAACCCGAGCAGGGATGCGGGTCGTGCCGCAGCACTCACGCCGGCGCCCGCCTCATTTCTGGACCACGCCTCCCGTGACCCCTCAGCAGGTCCAAGGCCCAGCGCCCCCGAGAGCACAGCTTGCTTATCGCTGCTCTAAGCCTGGTCTGACTCAGGCGTGGTCCATAAGGGAGCCTGGTGCGCGCCGCCGGAAAGGAGGGTCGGCACCGGCACGCAGCGCCGGCCTAGCTCAGGCGCGGGGCTCACGCCGGCGAGGCGAGGCGAGGCGCGACCCTGCACAGGAGCCACCGCCTGCGCGCTCCTAGGCTCGCTCACCCAGGCGCCTGCTCGCTGCTCTTCCAGCCAGCCGACACCGCGCGGCCGCGAGCCCAGCACCCGCGACGGCCGAGGAGAGGCGGGACGACGGCGGAGCAGGGCCGGAAATCCCGCTCCGCCCTGGAGGCGGCCGCGAGGGAGGGCGCAAGAGGGCGGAGCGGCGATCTCCGCGTGTGCTCGTAGTTGCCGCTCGGCCGCTGCTCGAGGGTTTCTCCGCTGCCTGGGCAAGGTTAAGTCGAGGTAGCTCCTCCCGGGGCGGCGTTAGGCACCTGCCCTCGGTTCTGCAGGACAAAAGCAAAGCACGGATTTGTGCATGCTATTTTTAATATTCTGCAAACCGTGTGCGCACGCGCGCATTTAATTTTGGAAACCCTCAGGCAGAGAGATTCAAGGAGGCGGGCAGCAGGAGGTAAAGCTTGGTTAAGCGAGGGATGAAACGCAAGTGCCCATGGACACCAACGGGGTGGATTGATGGTGTGCCAGAGATCCGGGACTCCAAATGAAAGACGCAGGGCCCTAGTGGAGCCCCGCGCCCCGGCGCCGCTTCTGGCCATTCTCCCGCCCCTTCGGAAGGTTTGGTGGTCTAGCGGTGAGCGGTGTTCGCCGACTCGCGCAACTCCCTTGCCCAGCGCAGCAACTTCCCCAGGCGTGCCTTCCGTTCTGCCCTGCAAAGGGCTTGCTGGTATATCACTTAGCGAAGGAGAGTTGTCCTAGGAATGCCAGGGCATCTTTCCGAATAAATTTGGATCACGTGGGGAAAGCCCTTGTCGAGCTCAGGGAAGGCCTCAGCAGAAGATGGCATCCCCTCTCAGCCGTTCTGTCTTGTTTCCATATTGGACATGTAGCCTCCATGGTGCCTGAAGGCAGCAGGCTAATTTAGGAAGCACACTGCAGACGTCTTAGCATACAGGTTTTTCTTCAATCCCTGTCTGTTGCCCCCAGCATCACTTGCTTGGGGAAACTGCTTCCGTGTGCCTAAAGGTAGCCCCAGCTACTCTTTTTGAGATACGGAAATTAAAATCCATAATGAGAAAACTGAGTGTGGAAGTACATGTGTGTATCAAAGGTTGCAGTATTGTACATTTATCAATTGGGTGTGTTGGAGGAGTGTACTGCAAAATGAACTAGGCAGAAATGTTTGAATTCTAAACTGGGCAGGACCTCTTGTTAGTGTGGGTAGCCTGTTCTATTTTGTAATGCTTTCTAAACATGTTAAGCTACCCCATGTGGGTTGCTGTGTCCTGCAAACCCAGCCACTGACTGGATTAGCAAGATCATTGTAGCCCAGCATAGTTTATTTTGCAGCACATACCACCTTTGAATAGTCAAGCGGGTGGATGTCATGGCTTAGCCTGTTATGGAAATGTGGCAAGGCTGGTTTATGCAAGGATTCTACAACTCTTTTGTATGCCAGTTTTAGGATTACCCCTGCTGCGTTTGTACTACATGATAAGTTGCTCACAGTGGCATGAGTATTTAAAATGGCTGCTGGTGCATACTGCAACCCACCATGTCTTAAATAAGCCATGGTGGGCTGCAGCGATCATTCAAACTGGCCAGCACATCCAGAATGAAATCAAGCCACCATTACTTGCTTTGACTCTCAGTGCATGCTGCACCTCATTTTCCTAGTTTCTCACCTGCGTGGCTTGTTGAGTAATTTGAACTCAGGCAGCTTGGTTTGTTTAAGGTGAAACAACCCTCAAATAATGTATTACATGAAAAACTCCCAAGATCTTTTGGAGTACTTTAACCAGATGCATTAGGAAAGCCTCACAATTTGTTCCACACTCCTGGCAAGCTGCCGGGCCATTATTTTTCTAATTTAGGAGAACAAGAGCACTTCGCGATGCAACATGCTGCACTTCGCAGAGAAAATGACAAAAGTCTTACCAGGCAAGGGCAACAATTCTCTTAGATTTGCCTACTGGAGTTTTCTGAATTGGAAATTAATATAGAACTGAAATCAGAAGGGAAGTATACCGCTATGAAGCCCTCATCAGATTTTAGCTTTATAAGAAGAAAGAAAAAGTGGGAGCAGTGGAATGCAGTTAACTTTCTTTTTCTAAGGACTCCTAAATATAGCCACTATTTCTACAAATCTTTTAAGGTATTGCTCATTTCACCAGCTATCTAAATGGACAAAGATTTTTGCTTCCACACTTTTTATTCAATTAATATTTATCCTAAGATAAAATGTCAATAATTTGCACACTAGTTTGCATTTTTTTGTATTTTTGCAGTATATTTATTGTTCCTTTTCACTTTTTAGAGATGGTTTTCTGTTTTTCTCTTGTTTGCTGAATAACTTTGTTCTTTGCCATGTATTTTCGAATCAATGCTACATTGACTGGAAATGCATTGTGGGTAACTGGTCATGATGGGTTGTAATGCCATGTGAACTTGGACCACTTGGACCTTCAGGGCAGTGGGCTCTTGGGCAACAAGTCACCCTGCCAGCACATGACTCATTGAAGGGGTTGTTGAACTCACAAGGGATTATTGGGTTGCTCTTGCCAAGCTTGCTCAGGTCACTGTCAGTGAAAGCTGTAAACTTTCCTGTCAGAGAACCTTGTATGCTCCTGTGAGAAAATCCTATTTTAAAAGAAACCCTTTCTTTTAGGTGTCAGAACTCTGTACTCCAGTATGTGAGGTGAGATGCGCTTTTCCCATTTCCTGAGTATCTACGATGGAAAAGGTACAGGACGGGCAGGTCCACGCTTGAAAACTGGGGGATTTTGCTGTGATTGTGGTAATATATACCCGGTCCCAGCGTAATAATGAGTTACGTTCCTGATATCATCTTTAAGTTGAATTTGTATGCAAGTCAGATCACTTATATAAAAAGCATATAAAACTCTCAAGAAACACTCCCATATACAGCAAAAGCAATAGAGCATTTTAATAATGATAATAATACAGTAATAATAAAGTAACAGTTGCTGAAGAGGGGGAGAGGGAGATCTGTATATATGTGTGTAATGTATAGTACAGTTCGTAAAACAGATAGAAAAATAATAAAAAGATTACTAAAGGTTAGCACTTTTTGAGCTAACATTAAGCCTCATACCAACTTGATGATGATGGAGATCGGACTCCTTTATCCTGTAGAATTGCCGGAGTTGTTACTAAGTTCATGGAATCCAAACATACTGGGTCCTGTTCTTTCCTTCCCCCTCCTCTCTCTTCTTAGCAGCCTGGCGCTCACCCCCTGGCACCCATGGGTGCCTGTTTGCTGCTTGAGGATAAGGCAGGACTTCTGGGTGTGCTTGTTCATGAGTAGGGGTGTTCTTTACATGGATGTTTCTAAGTGGGGGACTGGGCATATTTGGAGCCTGCTCTTACAAGCCACAGTCTTTTTGTGGCTTTGCTATTCACCTGATGGGTTGCTGCTTGACAGCCATCAAGTGAGAAGCAAAGTGACAAAATAACCTATTTGCAGCCTTGCTTGGTCAATGCCCGTGGCTGATGCCAATTGCACTTTGACAGCAGACACTTGTCATGACAGTGCGCAAGCAATTCTTCATTTCAGTCACTCGCAAGTGTGCACTGGCATGTCTGTGAATGACAAAGAGCTATGAAAACATTTGTGCACACTTCTAGTACCTAAAAATAAGTTTTGAATAGGTGGGGAACCACTGATGGTCACTCTAGTGAGCTACTTGGGTACTTTGAAGGACTGTCAGTGGCCATCACTTGTAGAAGTCGAAAGGGAAAAACACCCTATATGTTGTACCATTTTCTCTCAGCCTCATTAGCTTTGATACATTCTTCAGGTGTGTCAGGCTGATCATATGGTGGTTATGGCATGAGGTTTAACCTTGCTACTTCTGACAAAACAGACTTTTGAAAATTGCGTAGCTCTTAACTTTAAATTTATACAGCAGCTTTCACTCCCCAGCATGTTCTTGGGGATTGTATTGTTATAGTTAACAGGTTTTTTTGTTTTGCAATCATTATTTTATGTCTAGTTTCTTTTTACAGTAATAATAGCCATGGCTGAAAAAATTCTTTACAAATCCATTGCTACCAGTAAATGTTTTGGATGGCTAGTTTGAGATGCCATTAAATACTGCTCTCTAGTTCATTTCCTTCCTCCTTGTTAATTCTTTGTGTCGCTTACCAACTGTTCATAATTGGTTTTTCCTCTCAGCAACTGCTGTTTACTGTTCAGTTTTCCAGCAGTTTTAGCAATCCAGTGCTTTTGGTCTGCTTCCCAAAGTTTTACACTGTTTTTGGAGATGCAGATTGTGTATATATCATGAAAAAGTGTGGTTCTTGGCACAAGTAGTTCTCTAACAAGTGCTTACTTAATTTGTTGGTACATAGGCATAATTTCTTCCTCTCTCTTAGGTTTTCAGTTATAATATTTAAGCTATGTGGAGTGGATGTTGACCATGAGATAAGGAAACCAAAAGGAAGAGAAAGTATAGGTATACAAGCCAAGGATAGCCGGCAACAATCTGGATGAAACAGTGTGTTGAAGATTGATTCCTGAATTTACAAAATGTGAAAATACGTTCAGACAGCAATACAGAGAGATTTTGTAGGCTGAAGCCATCTCAGACTACAACTGGAATTTGAATTTAGTTTTCGATGTTCCTATTCCTACGCGTATCATATAATCCTCTTGTCCACTCTGGCTTTCCAGACCGGATCTATTGAACCAATATCTGTGCATTTATAAAAAGATGGAAAGGTTGTGTAAAGAAACATGCTAATGTTGTTTATCTTCTTCCCTGCTTGACCAGATCCCAACACAGTGCTTCAGGCTGCAGAGTTGCATTTTAAGCTATGCTTACAGTCCTAGTTACCCAGCTATGAAATGAAGGTTGATAATGACCTAAGTCACATGGCTGCTGTGGCCATGAATAGTAATTATACTATGTTTTGCCTGCGGTAATGCTGTAAAAGAGAGGTAATGAATGTTTAGAACATTTTACGTAAGATCCGGAGCCAGATAAGACACATCTGGCTCCAGCTTTCCAGTATGGTTGTTTTTCAGTTTTGTTACACTGTTTGCATGTTTGTTTTTTTGTCACTGTGTAATGTGGAAAAAAAAACCTGTATCAAGCAGTGTTTGGTTGTTAGACAGTGAAGCAGAACTAGGTCCATAAGCATCTGATTCATGCCAGGTCAGAGTGCTAGTCACTCTAGCTAGGAATTGGCTGTACTGACTCCAAGTTTTGTGCAGTGGTGTAGGAGGCTGCCTTATACTTGTTGTATCCACAGATGATGGCGGGGAGATAAGCCATGGCGGCTTATCTTGCATGCTGTACGTGCTGGTCACATGCTGGGGGAATTTGCATACTTACCCTTGCCAGCATTGTTCGCCATGTCATGTGAACCCTGTGTGGATGGCTTGTGGTAGTTAAAAAGCCACCCAGAACCCATGTGCGTGGTTCAGTGGTTGTGTGGATGATTCAGTGGGTGTCAGTGGAGAGGTCTAATGATATCTGCAAGCAGGGCAGTGTGTGAATGTGGATGTGTAAATAGGGGTTGTATGCTTTGGTTCCACTCACAGCTGGCATGTTGCCCATAACCATCTTTCTGTGAGGGATAGTGACTTGCTAAAAATGTCCCCTTACCCTTGGTGTAGTAGTTCAATAACTGCAAGTTGTTTGTGTGCAAATAGATTCCAGAGCCATGGCTCACACATTCAGCCAGGATGGCTCTGACACAGAAGATGGTGAGAGGTGGCTGTATAATACTGTGTGGTTTTGAGGCTGTCCAGGTGTTGTGGCCTGCAGCACTCGTATGATCCCTCATCTTGGAGTGTTCTGGGCTGGGCTGGCAAGGGGTGTAGGCCACAAGAGCTGGAGGACCACAGGGTGGCCACTGCTGCTGCACACAACTAACAGCGTGAATCTGGCCCTCTGTTGTTGTTGCTGAATGAATCATGTAATTGGGGTTTCTGCACAGAAAGACATTCACATAAAGGACCTGCTTCATACTGGAGGCTGCATGGTCAAGGGAGGAGCTTCTGGCGCTGTTTCCTCAGGCTTTTAGATAAAATATGAGCTATGATTCAGGTTTATGATGCATTTTGGGGGCAGTGCTGTGAGGTATGCAAGCTGCTCATCTGGTCTTAAACATTATTAGGTGGGCCAGGTATGGAAACACTTGTCAATGCAGTGGTTGTAGTGATTATATAGCAATTAATCTAGTGATTTGTCAGCAAGGTATAGGTAAAATGTTTTGTGTCCAAAATAATAGAACAGGACAGCAAGCAAATGATACGGAGGCATTTCCAATTGTTATAACAAATACCTTTCACAAGAAGATAACTTGTTGGAAAAGAATGCTAATCCATGCTTGAACTGCAGAATACACTTAATAGATAGCAGCAGCAGGAGAGAGAGTATAAATGTATATGTATGTCAAGCTCAGTGATTAGAAACTGTCTGTAATGTTCAGTATTTAGCTACCAAGCTGGCTGTATAACCACAGGATATGATTAAACATGAAAGATATGTATATTAGCTTAGCACAATTGGACAAATGTTTGTGCTTCTGATTAATGTTTCATAAATAAAAATGAAACCCACCTCCTGGAGTTTTAGTGTTACTGACAAAAGCCAGATGGGCATTGTCTCAGCAGCAAATACTGTAAACAGTTGCTGCATCTTTTGGGGTGGGGAAATTCTCTGACGAATCAAAGTAATGTAGATGACTTTTCTTGTAAGGATAGGAAAGGTACTTAAAGTTTTAAAAGTACTTAAAAATCTGTCCTTGGGGCTACCCATTGGCAGACACGTGCTTACGACAGGGAGTAATGAGTTCATAGCATCATGTTTCAAAGAGACTTCCTGATACGATGCACCAGTGCATTAGCATGATGTGTGTAGCAATAGCAGCTTGAACAGCTGATGTAGTGTGACATTACCCAAAGCTGTTGCTGACTTATGTGTGGATGGGGACCCATGGTTGGGTCACAGGGGCAGAACTGCAGAAGGCCATAAGTGAAGGGCTATAGCTCAGTGATAGAACATATGCTTTGCAGACAAACGGTCCAGCATTGAGTCTCTGATATCTCCAGGTAAGGCTGGGAAAGATTTCTGTTTGAAAATCAGGAAAGCTGATGCCACTCAGGATGCCAAGCTAGCTGGCTGGCTAATCTGACAGCATAAGGCAGCCAACAAGAGTCTAGATTGCCTTGAGAGAATGCCATTTTCAAGGCATTTTGGCTATCCTGGGCAACCATATTGAAGGGAGAAATTGTTTCCATAGTTTGTGATTGTCAGTGTTTCTTACTTCTCTAGGTACTCTCTTCTGATAGCTGCACTTGTCCACCCCTCCCTGTTTTTATGCTGCAGTCAGTTTACTTGAGTGTCCATGTTCTGAAGATCTGTTGCTTAGGAAATCTTCTGTCACATAGTAAACCAATTTGTCTCTGTACCTCAGCACTGTAGCACAGAGCTAAAGTCTTATGTTGGCATAGAGGGCACAGTTCTCTATGTTGAAATGAATGGAAAATCATTATAGGTAGATGATACCATTGTCTTCTATTGGGTTTCAAGTCTCCTCAGTCTCTTTCCAGATTCCTTTCATTTTCTACCATGTAGATAGTGTGGAGAAAAAGACAAACCTGTAAATGTCCAGTTGGAGCACAATGAGTCATCAAATAAGTTGGCTGGAAACTAAATCAGTTTGTAAGGAGTATAATGAGGCTGATTATCATAGAATCATAGAATAGTAGAGTTGGAAGGGGCCATGAAGGCCATTGGCTCCAACCCCCTGCTGTTGCAGGACACCAAGTTATACCATCCCACTCAGGTGGCTGTCCAGTTTCTTTATGAAGGCCTCTAGTGTGGGAGAGCCCACCACCTCTCTAGGCAGCTGGATCCACTGTCCTATTGCTGTGACAGTGAGGAAGCTTTTCCTTATGTTCAGCTTGAATCTGGGTTGTCGCAGCTTGAATTGATTATTCCATGTCCTGCACTCTGGTATCAGCAAGAAGAGATCTTGACCTTCCTCTTTGTGACAGGAAAGGTATTTTTAGGTACCTTTGAGGTACTTATAGAGTGAGACCATGTGTCATCCCCCACACCCCCATCCATCTTCTCAAGGCTGAACATGCCCAGTTTTTCCAGTCTCTCCTCACAGGGCAGTGTTTCCAAACCCTGGAGCTTTTTTGTTGTCGTCCTCTGCACCTTTTCTAATTTTTCTGCATCTTCTTTAAATCTTGGTACCCAGAACTGGACAATGTATTCCAAATGATATCTGACTAGTGAGGAGTATAGGGAAACTACTTCTCGTGATTTGGAAGTAATACTTCCATCAGTGCATCTCAAAATAGCACCTGCTCTTTTGGCGGCTGCATTGCATTGTTGACACATAATTAGCCTATTGTCCACAATTACTCTTTTTCTTGTTCAGTTTTGTTGAGCCACATATTCCTCATCTTGCATGGATACGTTTGGTTTCTTTTTCCTAGGTGGAAGATTTGGTACTTGTCCTTACTGAATCTCATTCTGTTACTTTCAGGCCAGTGTTCGAGTTTATCAGGATCGGTCTGGATCTTTATTTCATCTTCTAGAGTGTTTGCTATTCCACCCGGTTTTGTATTTTCTGCATATTTCATGATCTTTCCTTGTACTTCCTCATCTAAATCATTAATAAAAATGTTGAAGAGCACTGGGCCCAAGACTGAACCCTGTGGCACCCCACTAGTTACCTCTATCCAATTTGAGGCCATTGATGAGCACTCTTTGTGTCTGATTCAGCAGCCACCTAATTGTTTTTCTATCAAGCTAATTTGCTTATCAGAATGTCATGTGGAACTATGTCAAAAGCTTTGCTAAAGTCTAGGTAGATTATGTCCACAGTGTTTCCTCTGTCCATTTGGAAGGTTACCCAAAAATATGATATTAAATTAGTATGACAGATTTTATTTTTGATAAATCCATGTTGCCATCTATTAATCACTGCATTGTCTTCAAGATGCTTGCAGACATTTTTTTAATAATTTGCTCCAGAATTTTTCCAGGGATTGATGTCAGGCTAACTGGTCTGTAGTTCCCAGGTTCATCTTTTTTCCTCTTTTTGAAGATAGGGAAAATGGTAGCCCTTCTCCAGTCATCTCTCACTTTTTAGATGGTTTGAAATAGAAAGGATTTCAAATGTGCATTTTTTCAGGCTCCCGAAGACAATGTTGAGTTCGTGCGGGACATTCTGGAGGTTTTGGGCCATTATGCACTTTTGAAACTGCTTATTTCTCTTTCTTATTCCAAAATTTATTTAGTGGTAGCAATAAGGAGGCTCATCATTGCTACAGATATGCACAGAAACACACACGGATATCAGAAACCATTGGAAAAACAGTTTCCATGGTTCCTGATAGCTAGAAAAGGCACACAGAACCATGCTACAGCAACAGCTAGGGGAGCCAGGAACCTTAGAAGAGTCAAGACAAAAAACTGCATTTCCAGTGGTTTTTATAGCCATAGATGCCATAGCCACCACGGAAAGCCTTTGTGGAGGGAAGGCGTGGTGCCGGTGGTCTTGTAGTGGCCTTGCTCATAGCAGGGATTCCTTTGGGCGGATATTTAGTCCTTTCCACCCTCCCAGAGGCAGCACTGACATGGGTTCCCAGTAAGAAATGGGACCTGCAATTAAAACAGTTCAGTTCTAAGTCAAAAATTTTAACGGAGCCCATTCCAAATTGGATCTGGGGAAAGTTGCTCATCACTGATCCTGAAACTCAGGGCCAGTGCATTTTTATAATCCATTTTGCATTAAAATGGATGCTATGCCATAGATGTTTGGAAGCAGGCTGTCATGGAACTATTTAACACAAACCACAAAGAATACAGGAAAAATACCCCTAAAGACAAGAATCTTTACAAATAACATAATATTTATTACCAATAACTTTAAAAAAGATTACATCTGCTAGATCACTGATAAATATCATTTACACTGGGGAGAAAAACTACATAAGCTTTTTTTCTGTTTTCTTTCTTTTGTTGGTTTTTTTCTTTGTTTTTGTTTTTACATAGAAGTAATAATATCAAACTAAGAAAGGAACACAGCTTGAAATACTGACAATATTTCTCTGGTTAACACCCCCAACTTACACAAGTGGAATCCTGATTATGAGTTACTTAATAAATATATTTTGAAAGGTTTAAAAGTTAGCTTGTATTGTTCTGGAAGCAAAAGAGACAAGTTACAAGCAAATATAAGCTATCAGGAAGAACAAATTAAAAGCCTCTGCAGTGCATGTTTAAACTTGGGAAAAATAGAAAATTTCATTGCTAGTTAACTATCATTGTTCCATCTGAGCATATTACAAAATTTTCATAGTAAGAAAGAACCCTTTTTGTATTAATATATTTTTCTTGTACATTTTGGCCGTGATCCAGTACTGTGCCAGACTCTGGTGTAAGCATGGCGCTCTGCACAAGCAAGCTTGTGTAAAACTTCACATAAGCATTGAAGCCTCTGCATGCACACCCAACTCACTGGAATGGGGCAGTCTCCAAACTTGGCTCCAGCACAAGCTCTGCTGGAATGAAGAATGGCTGTATGAGACTCAACATGGTAGACGGTAAGCACTGTCACATTTCAATGGAATTTTATTGATGTGTATGAAGAGAGCTGGCCAAGCAAATTAAACCTGGATCTTCAGAACACTCTCAAGATTGCAGTCCTGATCACCTCTACTAAGCAGAAAGACAGGAAGATTTGAATACTTAAAATAAAGGAGCTATTTGGAAGTGCATAGAGACACCCAGACATATACATTTTAATGGAAAAAGCCTTTTTAGAGAAGTATTCACTAGAATGTTATTTATTAGGTTTAGTCCATGACCTATAGTCAATCAAGATCATATAAACATAGCTAATTTTGTAATTCAGTTTATGAAACAAATCATTAGAGAATTACAATTAACATGTACCTGTCAAAAGAAAGATATATTCAGACAAGAAATCAGCATAATTAACTTTCATTTAAAACCGCCCAGACTCACAGTCTTCCTGATTAAAATGGTGCACATCTAGAATCAAAGAAATAGTTCAATTGTTGTTAGAATTTCAGATTGTCGCTACTTTCAGAATGTGGTCCTTTGCTATAGCAGCGTCTGATCTACATTACTATAACAGCAATGACAACTAAATGGAATTTATATTAACGTTTGTTAAATTTTTAGAGAAATATAAATTAGTACATTCAGAAAAAATCTTGCTATGCATCATATTGACATATTACCTAGATGATATTATGCAGTTGACTTACACAAATCTGAAAGCAAATGCATTGAAAGTTGTTTTGGATTCATTTTGGTCAAAAATGAAATCTAGTAGGTCAAAAGTACTGGAAGCAAGACCATCCTAACAGCTTTTAAACAGCGGCATGTTCCACACAGGTATTCCAGTGAACCTTCTTCAGCTGTGATGCTGGTATGCCATGTGCCCACTCCTCTGTCTGTTAGGGGCAAGTCCTGCAGGGGACTATAGGGCCATTACTTAGGGGCACAGTGAGGACCCCGCCTTGTCAGCAGTGTCCAGAAGCACTGCAGTGCTTTGAACGCAGCAGCAGCAGCAGAACCTGAGGCCAAGTGGTGGGAAGGGTCCCTAGAATGCCTGTGTGGATCCTTTCCATGCGCAAAGATGCCCAAATGCCCTGAAGGATGGATCAAGGCCAAAAGAGCTCTACCAATGTGCATTCTTGTAAAACTGTACAATCAACTGGAAACCAATTTACCGAGATCGCTGACCTTCCGGCCATAAAACATTCCAAAACAATATATATTTGCAATGATATGTCATCAGTAGCATTTTATAGCAGAGGGGAAAAGAAATTAATATCTACATCATATGTTAACTTTAAAAAAGTCTATAAAACACTAAATATATAATAAAAAATATGCATATAAGGACATATGTAAACTGCTTTGGTAACATCATATTACAGATGTTTTCAGTGCATTGCAGAGTTTCCAAGGAAACTTCAGACAAAGCTATATTTGCTTTGAGGAAGTACTGTATAATGCCATTCCTAGAGAAGCATAAAACATTTTTTTCCAGTAGTAAGATGTACTCGAACAACAATATTACTTAGTACTGGGTGTCTTCAAAACAACTAGCTAAATGTTGCTTAGTTATATTATAAACAGGAAGTCCTTTAGATATTTTTTGTCATAAACTTGATCTAGCTGTGAGGGAAATCATTATTGTGCTGATGGCTGACAATGTACAAGCATTTGAAGTAGAAGCTCCTGATCCTCTTGCATATGCATCTAGGAGAAGAAGAAATAAATCAAGGCTTAATACAGTGCAGCTTTACTTAGATGAGCCATCCATATACTTGCGTTAAATTAAAATGCTCCTCCAGAGTCGTTTAATTAAATTAAGGCAAAGAAGTTCAATACAAGGTAAGAAAGAAGAGGAGGCCAGAGGATTCTTCATGCCCATGCAGAGTTCTGCATGGAACATCATCCCTATTCACTGTAATTGTGTGGCAGTTTCACATGTTTGGGTGTTGTTACCTGGAGGTTTTCCATCAGCAGAAGTTATGTGCTTTTAAAAGATGTTTTATGGTACATAGGGTTCTATCTACCTGGAAATGAACAACAACTTCCAGAGAGAGAGAGCTTTGTTTATCCTTTACAGTGAAAGATCTGGTAGCACTTCAAAGAAAGACTAAGAGAGCAAACCTATGGCCCCTAGACCAGCACTTGAAGTAAGTACCACAGGGTTCTTTGCATTCCCAGACCCAAGGCTGAAGATATGCTCCAACCTTGGAGGGGGAAGCACATGCTCCAGCCCCCATTCCTTTGGCAGCTAGCATGGTCAGAACCACACGGGCTGCCTCTCGGAGGTCAGGAATAATACAAGAAGAAGGAAAGGGAGAGATTTTGGTAGGATGGAGGAGGCTGGAGAATGTTTTTCATTTAAAATTTCATTCAAAATTCAGTTTGAGAATGCAGCCTGGAGGTGCAAAAAAGGAAGAAAACAGGAGACTGCCCAAACTATGCTTTTCATGGTACATCTAGACAAAAGGACACGTACTTGATATCTTTGGAATTCGGATCTGCTCACTGCTGTTGCCATCTCCTCCATCGCTAAATGGTTTTATTTCTATGATGTAATCTTCATCAAAAGGCAGTGAAAGCTCCACAGATGTTTTGTTAGTTTCTATAACAGAAGTGCTGCTTTGTCTATTCCATCTGTATAAAACCTAGAAAATATATTGGGCCAAGGGAAACATGGTGAAATAAGAAAAGGGAGGAAGAGACTTAGAAATAGCTTATTTTTCTTGGGCTGTAATTAGCCCTCCCATTTTTAAAACCGGTGTTTTGATTTCTAGGAGTCATAAAGCTTCTTGACTTACTGTACCTAAATAATGCATGGATTAATAGGTACTGCCCATACTTACTTACATTTTCTAATGCTTTATGTTCATTGTTTTTGCAAAATCAGACCTGTTCATGCAGCTTTACAATCCTCCTGTGTAATCATTGAAAGCTTTTCTACATGAAGATGTTTAATCACTGTAGCTACTTTCAATTTAATCACAAGGCACTTTTTGTTTCCTGCTTTTTTATTACAATAACCTCTTGGCAGAACTGTGCTAAATCAGAATAGCTCAAGGAGAAACAGCACCATTTCCCCCATTCTGAAATAATGCTCATTTTCCCCATGCTAAAAAGCAAACAAATGGAAAGTGCTTAAAAAACAGAAACAATACTGGAGGATCAAGCCATCATCTATAGAGCCCATAAATCACCTTAAGTATGGAATCACGAGAGCACAAGAAATGTGTAAAAAAATCTCTGACTGGCATATCACCATACATAAAGGATCTCCAGATGTTTTGGACTTCATCCAGGATTCTTGACCTAATAGGGGCTTCTGGGAGTTAAACACATCTGGAGCTCTTCCCTTCTGCTATCCCTTAAATATAAGATGCCCCTCACACTGGGGAGGCCCTTTCCTATTCTTTCCATTTCTATTCTGCTTTGAGTTTTTTTAGCTGAACTAACAGTCAAGTCCTGGCCCAAGGAAACATGTTTATACATCCGTACATCAGTGCACTGCTAACAGCTGTAATACGATACCATTTTAGTGACTGTTGCAGCAATTCAGGTGGGCACAACAGGTGGAAAGTCAGTACAGAGGCAGCTGGACAAGGAAGTGAATGGTTATATTAAGCACAATTCCCTCAAAGTCTACAGGATGATCAGCTGCTTTCCTACTGAGGCAAAACTGCAAAATAGTTCTACTACATGGACAAAAGTGGCAAAGTGTCAAGAGGACACTCCTATCATATGTAGAGCGCTGACAAGTAGGAAGATGTCAGGCAGCTTGCACGGGTACAAGTGATGGTGCTTTAGTTTGGCTTGGGATCAGGGTGCTGCGCTTTGTCCTTCTACCTGGAATGGCCATTGGCCGATCACACTTGTTGGAGGCCCAGGTAGAATATGGCTAAATTTCCCACCCTTTTACTTATGTATTGATTTTAATGGAAGATGAGGAAGGGTGCTTAGGAACATAGCTCAAATGAACTGTTTAACTCACTTTCTGATCCCATCATACAATTTACACTTTCACATTTAGTTAATTTGGTGATTCATGCAGTAGAGCAGCTCTACTCATTCTCTTACAGCAAAGACAAATAACTGGATGCTTTGTTGCCTGATACCTACTTTGTATCCTTTCACCTCAGATTCATTATTCTGTGCTTTCACTTGATCCCAGTTCAGTATAATCTTAGAGTCCGATGAATTCCATATAATGTTTCCAGGAGGTTGACTTGGTGCTGAATTCAAAACATAAGGAGCTGAATGTTATTAAGTGGCAAGGTTTTCCTTGTGCGAATGCGGATATAGCCTCTATACAGTGTCTGAGGAGCTGTGAATGCTTATATTTGGCAAGTTAATGAGCTGTGGGACAAACATGTATATTCAAAGTCAGCAGCAGATAAGACATGACAAAGTGCTATACACAAAAAAGGGAACTGGATGCCAAATCAGTATGCTGGTGACTAGTAGCAGGAGTCTCTGCTACGAACAGAAAGACAAATATTTATCTTTCCTGGCCCGTTAAGATTTCCATTTTCTGTGCCTTGATTAATACGGCCAGGGATGTAGCGAACATTTGAATAAGGCTGCTTGCAGAAGTGGAATATAATAACAGTAGCATAAAAGAAGTGCTTCTCCCACACTCACGTGGCTTTTTGGTTGTCACATTGACGACAGCACTAGAAGGTCCCATCCCTGCTGTGTTGTAAGCTTTGACGGCCAAGTGGTACAAAGAATGGCCCTTCAAATGGGTGAGTTTTGCAAAGGTCTGATTGGTCGAGGTTCTCATTCTTCCAGCCTGCTCCTCCTTATCCCCGTGTTTCCAATATCTAACCTGCACCAATAAAAAACATGCTTCCTTATTTGGAATCCACAACTGAAAGGATTGCTACATAAATCATAATTCCAAGTAGGAATTATACTTGCACATACTGTAATTATTATCATGGTATTATTATACTATACTAACATAGCAAGTATAATTCCAAGTAGATAAAAACAACCTTTGGAGGATCCTTCTGACATGCCCACCAGGTTGGGTTTGATTTGCACTATCAAAGCTACATCTGATAAAACTGCAAGTGTATTCCTAAACCAGTTGCTCCAAATCCCTGCCATTCCATTCACTGGTGCTACTATATTGCCACTGTTGTTACTAAGTATATGGTTGCTATTAACTAGTGATGTGTTCAAGTCCTTTACTCCAAGTCAAGTTTCAAGTCTTTACTTTCAAGTCCATGTCTCAAATCATTGCAAGAAATTTCTGAGTCGAGTCTCAAGAGCCAACTTTAACAGAAGAAAGGGAGGTGGTGTGTGTGTGTGTGTGTGTGTGGTGGAAGGTGGGAAGGCTGTCACCCCCTCCCCCAATGTTCCCATATTCTCAGTGATGCACTGAAGTCCTTCAACCACGATTTACTTAAGCAAAATTCCTTCCCTCCCACTGCCTCCTCATGCCAGAAAGAAGACCTTAAGCTTGCCTTTCCCCATTGCAACCTCTCCTCCTTATCCTTCCCCTTGAAAATCCCTCCCTACCACCGTCTCTGCTGTTTTCATGCCTGCCTCCCAGGTTATCTGCCACACGGTAAGTCCTTGGTTGTAAGAAATGCAGACCGCAACTCAGTTAAAAAGAATGTAGAAATCCTGAGTCAAATCAAGTCACTTGCGCGTTGCTGCCAAGTCAAATCCAAGTTGAATCGTGAAATTGAGTCTCCAACAGCTGTTAACTTGCCATAGCAATAGTGAACAAGCCACTTCTTAGGGTGTGCCAGCTGCACAGCAAAATGCTTTAACATGGTAACTGGGGCCAGGTCTCAGTTACAGAACACCTGTGGACTGTGGTGGCTCAAAGCTGCATTAGTTAAAAACTATGGTAAAATGAGGAGTTAAGGGCAGTTTCTTTTAATGGAACGGGTTTGCCAGATTCCTGTTTTATGTCAAATGAGAAAAAGGGAATCAAGTTTTGTAGGGAGATGTGCCTGGTACCAACTCTACTTATTTTGGCATCTTTTTATCTTCCCAGCATTTTAATTGTTAATGTAAGTATTAAGTTAACTGTTAATTTATGGATTTTATATTGGTTTTTATCTTACTAGTCATTGGTATGGCATGATTTGGTTTTATTATATATTTTATTACTATTTATTGTTATTGTGGGTAGCCTTTTAACCACCCTGTGATAGATTGTGATGTTTGGTAAAATAGTGCATGTTTATGTTTTCAGATTGCTTGTTTTGTAAACTGTTCTGAGAGCCAATATAGCTAATTGACTGTGTTAATTCAATTAAGTGTCCCACCTCTCTGACAGGTGTGGGGAGCTGAAATCCTCTGACAATCAGACGGAGGAAGGAGATGGTTCCCCCTTGGGTTTCTTGGGATGCCACCAGGAGGAAGTGGGTGGGGAGGAAGCAAATTACTCATGATGAGCTAGAGACTATGGTGAAACTTTCACAGTCACAATCACCCCACTTGTGTTGTCTGAACTTAGCTGTGTAAGGGCAAGTTTACATTCAAAATACTTCCGTCAAGGAATCCATCTGGTCCTTTTTGATTTAAATGCCAGTAGATACTCCATTTTGTGAAGTTGGGGCTGTGTACATCCCTTAAACCACCAACAAATATGATTTGTTGTTTCAGCCTCCATACTTCATGGCCAGAGCTGGACTCCAGCCAGAGCTGATACACTGTTTTCAGCTGGGCTCTACTGGGAGATCTTCACCACCTCCATCTCTCCTGAAAGCAAGGAAGTTCCTCAGCCCACCAATGATTTGCTAAGGAGGCTTTCCTATTCAGAGAATTATTTAGCCAGTTGGCAATTGACTCGGGTTTAGCTTTAAAGAACTTGTCCAGTCAGCTGGAGATTTGCGATGGAGGTCCACCTTGCATTTGTCAAGGGCCTGCAGGCAGGTGTAAAGCATGCTGGGGCATGTGTAAGGTGCTCCTGCTGCCCTTCATTTGGTCTTCATCTTTTTCTGTGCTTTATCTGTGCCAGCTTGCCTCCAGGCTTGTAGATTCATGGATTCTAGGCCTATTAAAAGTAAAGGTTTCCCCTTGACATTAAAGTCCAGTCATATCTGATTCTAGGGAGTGGTGCGCATCTCCATTTCCTAGCCGAGGGAGCCAGCGTTTGTCCACAGACAGTCTCCGTGGTCATGTGGCCGGCATGACTAAACACCGAAGTGCACAGAATGCTGTTACCTTCCCACCAAAGTGGTACCTTTTTATCTACTTGCATTTGCATGCTTTCGAACTGCAAGGTTGGCAGGAGCTGGGACAGAGCAACGGGAACTCACCCCGTTGTGCAGATTCGAACCGGCAACCTTTCGATCAACCAGCCCAGCAACACAGCAGTTTAAACCACTGCACCACCTGCATCCCTCTTATTGGAAGACCCTTATTTAGAAAAAAAGAGGATAGGATTAGGTATGAACTTATTATTTTGCCTGCTTTGCTTTTCTAGTTTCTTTTATTGATGTACATCTTTTTATTTCTTTTCTCCTATTTCCTGTTGGTACATAAATTTAACACCTAGTTCAAGCATTGTGTGCGCTTATTCCATTTAAGCCTCAGTATTAAATTCAGAACTTGGGTCTCACTGCTGTTTAGAATGTTAGGCTTGTGGCTTGAACTGTCAGGCTGGAATGTCTAAGAATCCCCTGGCTCAGGTTGAGGTGGATGTAAGGGGTGGTGGGAGGGGTCTACTGGGCAATCGTTTGCCCACAGCATACACTGCGGGGGGCTGGGCAACTCCCCCTCAAAACGATTTGGAAAAGCTATTCCTGTATTTGTGCAGATGGCTGTGTATATGAACAGGGGCTCCCATTTCAGACACAATGTATAGTAAACTGGCATTTAGACTTGAGCTGTGGCTTTATGCTGCATATTCCTGTGATATGTTTAGAGGAAACAGCTGATTGTTTATGCATTGTGCCAAAATCTAGTGTTCCCACCTTGCAGTACAATGTACTAAGAGCTGTAATTGCATGTTCTCCAAGTCCACTGACACCAATTGCACTAGCATTTTCAGCTGTTAGTTTAAAACCATTTTGTTGCACTTCTAAGGGAATTTCAGACTAAACATGGTAATAAGCAGTGTTAGCAATACAGCTGCTGAATACAGCTGTTTATCGCAGGGTCATGCAGTATCTTAAGTTCCTACCTCATAGCCCTGTATTCTTCCTTTTCTCTGTGTTTCTGGCGGCAAGGACCAAAATACTTCTACCTCTGAAGCAGAAAGGCTTTTGGCAAAGACATTGGTTGGCGCTCTGGTAGGTTCTAAAAAAGAAGCAGCAAGAGTGAATGGTAGGCTCTCTTTATGGTTACTCCTCTTCATTGTAAGTACTGTTTGGAATCAAATGCATAAAGTGAGGTTTGGATCATAAAGGTACGAACCTCATGGGTGAAAATTACCCTCAATTTGGAAATAGACTTTGCCCAAGGTGTTGCCCTGCCAATGAAAAGAGCAGTTCCATAGCTTCTCTCCCATGCAATGCAACAGAATGTGCTTGTTCATGTGACACATTAAAGCCACTGAACTGGGCAGCTTGAGCATAAGGCACATTGCATCTCCCCCTTCTCCATCCTTGGTCTACACGCACAGACATAAAGCCTGCACTGCAATTTATCAAATTGCCATAATTCAAGCATACAAAACATATAATCCTAGTAAAATATCAGAATAGACTTAATAGACAGAATAGATTCTGTCAACCCTGGTAAAATTCACATGGTACTATTAAACATCAAAATTAGAAATTAGCAGTTCAGTTTGTGAGAATGTTTTGACCTAAGAGGTCTTCTTCAGCAGCTTAACATATTCTATCACACATCTCCTCAATATTAATATCAATTTGCAGGTGACTGAATTCTAATAATTCCATTTATTACAAGCATGCCCAGAAATCAGTAGAATGTGCCAACTGCTAAAAGACCATTTCAAAAACTGCCAGCCTGACACAGATAGCAGTTCATTAGGCTCCGTCTAGACTTTACCTTCATCAGATGAAAAAACAATTGTGATGGGACTGAAAGGACCTTCTCCTTTGTTGTTGTACACTCCCACTTTGACTTCATATGGGGAAAATGGGGGTAAGCTCTCATTCCGGAACACGTATCTGGAGGCGTCAGAAGAAACCACAACAGCCTGCATCCAACTTATTGTGCCAAGTGGACGGAAGGCAACAACATAGCCAAACCCGCCTCCGTTTTGTAATTCTTCAGGAACTGTCTGTAGCAAGATACAAAACACAGCAACAGCCTGGTCTGTAGGATGAACTTTCAAAATGGCACACCACAATTTATCTGTAAGAAATTTAGTGAATCCACATAGACAAGTTTGGAAACACACTACTTGGCAAAATAAACAAGCACTCGGCTTGAAACACATCCTATGTTTTAGTGCTGTCATGTCCTTTTAACAGTCTGTTTACTCCCTTGGAAGCATCTTGTTTGAAAATCACATAAGTCAGAAGAGAAACCAACTACAGCTCTAAACATCATAGACAGCTAGTAATCAAGGCTGAAGAATCTAACTGCCATCTGCAAGGCAGCTCCTAGAAGTTGAATGTCTCCAATAAATACAATGGCTGGGAACTGATCCAAATAACAGAGAGAGAAGACAGAACTGCATGAGCAACTGAAGGTTTACTTTCTGTTTTTACTGCAGCAGTTCCCATTGATGAAGAGATCCCACTGATGTATGTCGCTTCTTTAGATCTGAGTCATAAATGTGACACTTCTCAGTGTTATAATATCTGTGTGCCAAAAAAGGGAAAGGCGGTAACTTTTGGGAGGTTAGTGTAAATAACAGAGGCATAAATAATTTTGTTTTGTTTTCTAAAAGTTTCTTTGGAGAACTTGAAAAAGGTTAGAGGAAACCACAGAGCTGAGTTTTTCCAGCCCTACTCCTTTGTATTCTTATACCACCATGGTGTTACTACTTACGTTCAGGGGAACTCACCAGCTGCACTGTTAGCTATGTTGCGTATCTTCTGTCTTGGCTGAACTGAGAGTATACCCTCCATAACACTCTCCAGGAGACTGATAATGAAGGCAAATGGTCTTCTCAGAGGCATGCCCCTTGAGATCTGCGGGAGAGGCTCTTCTCCGGGAACCCTCCGTGAAGGATATTAGGAGGGTAGGTACTCGGAGGAGGGCTTTCTCTGCGGTGGCGCCCAATCTATGGAATGCGCTCCCCAGAGAGGTCTGCCTGGTGCCGTCATTTGTTTTTCAGCGCCAGGCGAAGACCTTTTTATTCAAATGTTATTTTAATTGTTAATATCATTTATTTATTTTATTCTTGGCCAGGTTGACTCAAATTACATTGTTTTTATATTGTGTTTATTTATTATTGTGAGCCGCCCCGAGGCTTCGGTGAATGGGGCGGCATAGAAGCCTCCTAAAGAAAGAAGAAGAAAGAAAGAAAGAAAGAAAGAAAGAAAAGAAAGAGAAAGAAAGAGAGAAAGGGAGGGAGGGAGGGAGGGAAGGAAGGAAGGAAAAGCAAGCAAGCAAGCTGCTGCTATTAGCATTCTTGTAAAGATGGAACCTGATAAGCTTCTGGAGCCTCAGGGTTGTCTAGAACTGTGTCTAAACACCCTTGTTGAAACTTATGGTAGGAAATGAGGAGTTTGAAAAAGCATATTTGTTAAGACAATCTAAAACTGCTGGCACCAGGTCTGGCAGAACAGAAAGTTCAGCCTCAAATTGGCAGAGGATTATGGGTGAAAGAGCCTCTTCTCTTTTGCAGGTTTTCTTATTGTGGTAAGTTTCCCTCCTTAATATGGCCAAACTATGAATGGGGCCACAACACGGTAGCAGAACGGTTGCCTGTCCCAGTCAGGTGCAGAAAATGAGGTTTCTCAAATGTGCTGTACACTGCTGAACTTTCCAGGAAGTAGACCCACAACACAGTCCTCCCACAACACCGATGCTTTCTTCACCTCTTTAATACACCCGAATCTGAGCAACCATTTACCTTCTGGATAAAATGTCTAACATGGACCAGAAAATATCTTCAGAATGAATGAGTGAGTGAATGAAACACACACACACATGTTTGTATGAATGTAAGTGTTGCCCCACTGAAACCAAGTGGCTTAGCACGTGCTGAAGTGCACACATTGTCTTACGGATTTGAGGAAGAAAAGCTCTGGGGCTACTAGTTCAAAAAGATCTAAATTATACTTCTTGCAACTTATGGTTTAGAATGATGGCAGATAGGCATACTACTGTCTTCTAGTTTGAGACAGCTTTTTTGTAGTAGGCATGACATGAACTTCATGAGTTCTAGGGAGGGTGTAGTAGACCAACCTTATTGCCTTCTGGTAAGGCAATTTGAACCTGGGCTTTTCAGTCCTACTTCAGCACTCTGTCTCCAACCTCCCTAATCTGATGCTTTCCAGATACGATGGACCACAACCCTCATGTTTCCTGGGTATCAGAGCCATTTCCTGATCATTGCAACGCATTGTTTCCCCTCTCTAAACCTGCCAACTGAACACTGAAACCAGCATGCATGTAATTCATGCATCGGATAAGGGTGACTCTAGTCCATGAAAATTCAAGCTATAACACTTTTGTGCCTGCAGTTACTTCCAAGTAATCCTTTGAATGGTAGTTTAAACAGGTGATAAGAATTGTCTGTGGATGACCCTACCCTCCCTGATAGGAAATAAGAATTCCTAGGATATACTGTAAAGGAAGATTGAGTAAGGAATTAGTCTATATATGTAACTAACGTACATTTCTGCTCCCTTGCCCTTTTTGGAGGGAGGGATTGTTTGGCCTGTTACCAATATGTGTCAGTTTCACAGGTGTTCATTTATGAAGTTATAAATCCTGTTTCCACACATACTTGTATTTTTCTAAAGAATGCATACAAGTACATTATTTTAATGTATTAAGAAAAATATTTCTGTAGATATTTTACTTTCACATATGCATTATTGTTTGCTTTATATCCTAAAACATTTATGTACACATTTTGGAGCAGAAACTTTACTGCAAAATTTGGACAAGTGTAGAAACGGAAGGATAACTGTGTTCTGATGCACAGTATTCTTCTGGTAGATGCAAGTCAGGTTCATTTGTTTAAGACTGCAGACAAAACGAAGTCCTCAAACATGTTTCAGCACTTAGCCCATCTGAAATTAGAACCTGCTATCTTTTTGTCCTTTAAATTCAGAGGAGAGACACGGGGGCAATGCAGCATTTTAAAATTCAAAGTCAGCACATGGTAAACTTGGCACTAAAAGTTTAGCCCACCTCACCCCCATCCATCACCAGCTTGAATCCACAGGTCTCTTACCTCCCAGGTTATGACCAACTCAGACTTCGTTCCACCTCCTCCACTGACATTCGCTGGTGTGACTTCAGGAACTGCAGAAGATAAGAGAAACATGCAGCAACACTTCCAACATAGCAGTAGGAGTTTATACAAGAAAGTGATCTTTGTGACTTTGAACCTTTTAGCACAGAACTAGATCATTAGCAAACACTTCAAAGCAGTTTCTGAGTTTTTGAAGTAAAGTGAAAATATTTGCAAACAAAATTCACATTTTGGCTCATAGTTTAAAAATGTACCTTTTATTAAGGTAAATATACACTCTTTTTGTAACACAATTTAAAAGAGAAAAAATCTCCATGACTTTTTTGTAATGCAAAATAGAAGTATTAATCTGAAGTTTGATTAAAATGCTTTCTAAGTGGATCTTTATGATTCAGTTTGGGAGTACATAATACATAATTTGGAAGAAAACTGACAACATAGTGAAGACAAAATAGCTTTAAAAATTATTCCCTCAATAATAAGTTTCATTTCTTTATATCCATAAAGTATGTTTGTTGCTAACATAGTGCTGAAGCTTTCAGTGCATGTGAACAACTGAGCTGAGTCAACAGAAGTCCACTAAATAAGCTGGATACTTTATGTCTTCTGCTTGCCTTGTGGATACTACAGGATTTAAGTCCGTATAGACCACAACAGTTGCTTAGTTCTTTAGAATTCTAAATACATAAATAACATTTTTACACAAAGAGCTGTACCTCTAGATGTACATGAATATGAATCCATTAATCTGGGCAAATGACTGTGTGTTCTTACGATGGACAATCTATGCAGTTAAGTATTGAAAGTGCTCTGTGTGATTGTTGTCAAGCAGAACAATGGAGAAAAAACATACCTCAAGGTAAGGATGGTTTATGCACATATCAGGTGCAGATGTGTATGTGGGCTAAAATGGCCTTCACTAATTACTGAGACTCATTTGAAGAATCCAGTGGGATCTCAGAGGGAACCAGTATAATCCCTCTGCTACTATTTTCATGCCACTTGCTTATTCGTTCCAGATGTTGCCCATACTAGCACCATTTGATGGACATCCACGAGACTGCAAGATGTGTTTCATCCCTACCTGCTTTAGCTAGGTTGTGGGACTGGGGAAGGCAGAGCTGGGGTCAAAGATTTCAAAATAGAGCTGCCAGGCTGCTGACGGGAACTGGACGTTATGCTCACATGACTCCAGTCCTCTGTCAGCTTCACTGGCTTCCCATTGAAGTCCGGGCCCAATTCAAGGTGTTGGTGATGACCTATAAAGCCCTAAACGGCTTGGGTCCTGGTTACCTGAAGGAGCGCTTACGTCCATATATGCCCAGCCACCCCTTGAGATCAGCGGGAGAGGCCCTCCTCCGGGAGCCCTCAGTGAAGGAAATTAGGAGAGTGGTTACTTGGAGGAGGGCTTTCTCAGCGGTGGCGCCTAAGTTATGGAATGCGCTCCCCAGAGAGGTCTGCCTGGTGCCATCGTTATTTGTTTTTCGGCGCCAGGCGAAGATCTTTTTATTTAAGCAGCATTTTAAATGTTAATATTATTGAATTTTATTTGGCCAGGGCGGGTTATTTTATTCTACTGTATATATTTTAATTGTTATTGTTTTAATTTATTGTGTATTTTATTTGATGTTGTGAGCCACCCCGAGGCTTCGGCAAGGGGCGGCATAGAAATATTTTAATAAATAAATAAAATAAAATAAAATATGGCTGAGCACCAGCTGAGGGCCCAAGCTCCTGTTTGTTTTCCTGCCTCCTCGCCCAGAAAATGGTGGTGGAAAGGAGGAGGTGCAAGATGTCTGTTCACTTCCTCACTGGCTCTCTGCCTGTCAAGGAAACAAGTGGTGGCAATGATAACAAAGGGGATGAGGAACAAGCACAACCGGTGCAGCAGTGAGAAGGAGGCAGACTCATTAAGGGATAAGGACCACTAAAAAGGGCCCTCCAAAACATGGAGGAAGCACTAGAAGATGGTGTCAATGCTACAGTGGCATTTTGATGGCTTTTCAGCAAATGGCACTATATGAACATTAAAAATAAACTGCGCTTAGGAAATGACTCTCTTATGCTACTCTCATATGAAAAGGAATCCATCCAATGCCTCCATTCTTCACTTTTCAGTGGGAGAAGGGATAACACATCTTTGGAAATCCCTACAAATAAAGCATGTTTGATCTATTCAGTCCATTTCTCCCTTGTAGATGATTTGTACCAAGTAGAAGATGCTTTTTAACAAAAAGACTAAAATTGACTGAATTGCCATGTGGGGTGTTTCTTTTTGTGTCACTACTTACGAGCCTCTTCAGTTCTCCGTTTCTCTGATGGCTTGCTCGGCTCTCCAATCCCAATAAGGCTAGCAGCAACCACTCGGAATTCATACTCAACCCATGGGTTTAAACCTACCACGGTTGCTGTAAAGGTATTTCCATCAATGACATCAGGCACTGGGGGGAAAGTGCAGGTAAAGGGAGTAAGTGTTATTTTGCCAAATAGTCACTGAATAATGAATGTTACAAAGTTCTGGTTTGAAAGATTCTGAACACTTAATCTGGCAGAGGAGTGCAGCACAACACAATCTAAGTGGGAGACAAAATACAGACTATTAAACCATTAACTGGTGTGCACGTTTCAGTCGTTTTGGGGGTGGGCAGTTAACCATGATAGGTTGCTATGTTCTCTGAACCAGGATCAGTTTCTGCAAAGGGGCTTAAATTTATGGAGCAAGCCACCTTGACAAACCCTGACTTCCAGTGGAGTTCCAATGGAGCCAAGCTCAGCGAACCAAGGTTCAGTTTGGATGCCAGGAAGTACTTCCTGACAGGACCCCGAGGGTGTGGAATGGGCTTCACAGGAGGTGGTTGGAGCCCCATGGGTGAGAGTGTTCAAGGACAGGCTGGACATGCACATGGTAGGCATGTCATGAGAGGAGCTGGCTAGAGCCGGGGGTCAAACTAGATGGCCTGGCAGACCACTTCTGACTTGCTCTGTTTCTATGACTTGTTGGAGGAGGCACTATACACATAGTGGGTTGTCTGAACCCAGGAGAGCAATTTCTTATGAGTTTCTGCCCTTTGTGATCTTTCTAGTGCTGTACTTCCTTCCCCCTGTAACTGACCCTTGCTGCCAAAGTTACATTTTGAAGTGGCTGTAATTTGTTTGCCTTTTTAAAAAAAATCAGCATGAGAAAATGGTGCAAATGTCTTGGTAATTTTTTTAAAAAAGTTTTTCTCTGCCTTTCACAATTGCACACTTACAGATGTCTGAGAGGTGTAGTCCTCCCCATGTCAGTTTCTGCTGTCAGAACGAGCAAAGTGCAGTAGGTAACATACAAGGAAACTAGCAAAGAGATTGTATATTTGTGCCCACTTGCCAATGTTTGAGAAAATTACTACTAAGAGAGAAAAAAGGGGCAGGGGAGGAGAGTGAAGCAGGTGCACCTAAAAGAGTGGGCAATATTTTCCATGTACAAAGGTACACTTCTCACTTGTACGTGTTCAATTGTCCAGCTTCCATTGAATGCCTCCTAAATTATCAGAAATAGTTGTGCAAATTTAAAGGCAAAGAAGTAAATGGAGGGGGCTGGGTAGTAAAGGGAGAATTTTGGAAACCTGAGTAAGTTCACCAAAAGGGGGAAGCTAGTATTTTTCCCTTTTGGAATCACTGCAGAAACACACCAGATAGCACTAAGTGCACATGTGCACACTTGCAAATGACCAACACAATACTTTAAAAAAAAATAAGACATCTGTGCAATTTTCTGGAGCTGAAAAAATAGAACCACTTCAGCTATACACCTACTTGCATGTTCCACAGGCTCCTCAGGGACTGCATTTCTATATAAAAATCTTGAGAATGAAAATAAGTTACAAATGGAGTAGGGAAATGACCAGGACAAGGAGACAAGTCTGGGTTACAGGCTGGAGGACTAAGGGAGAAATTGGAGGAGAACAAGCCACAGTGCGCCCACACATCTGTCACACGTACTGTGTAGTTTATTGGAAATGCAAACTATTGCAAATGCAGCCTTTCCTTCATAAGGCAAGGACAGGAACAGACCATTTCCCCCTCCTCTTCCTTCCCCAGCTTCTAAAGAGGCGGCAGCAGGTCTATGCATTCACACTCCACTTAACTACCGTCCTCTACTGCACTTTGCATGCTCCCTTCCTCCTTTCTTTCTGTTTGGCGTACAGGTTACTGCAATAGCAGATAGTGGGATCCTGGGAAAGAAAGGTTGCCAAAATGTGCTATACCGAAGGGACACGATTCTTTTGATGGCAATCTCTGAAGCAATTTGCATGGCAGTGTGTACAACACTGCAGCAATCACTGCAGTTTCGCTTTTGTTAAGCCCAATTCCTTTGGGCACTTGCCCCACAAGATCAGCTTTATGCATACAGGAAGCCTAAAGGATCTGCAAGTTCTGAAATGTTTGTTTACCTGTATTAACGGCTTGCCATCCCACAGAAAATGGGGTCCTTGCTTGAATAACATAACTTGTAATGGGGCTGTGGTTATCTGCTCCTGGCCTCCAAGATACCTGAGCTGTAGTATCTGTAATTTCATCAATGCTCACAGCTTCTGGTGGACCTGGTGGACCTGTTATGAAACACACAAACACAAATGTTACAACTCCTATGAGTGAGAAGCATCTTGCACAAAATATTCTGTAGAAATAGCCAACCAATTAAGCTTCAGAAATTGCAAAAGGTTACCTTTTAGCTCAAAGGTGAAATTCCACATGATGGATATTCATGCCTGATGAAAAAAGGTGCAGATGATCCAAAGCCAGAACACCTTGTCCAATGCAGTCCAGTAATTTCAATGTTTGGTCCATTTTATATGACCACCTTGTGTAGAGCTTTCCGAATGCAAGGATATGCAAAATGGATCAGGCACTGAAAAACAGTGGGCTGCATTAAGCAACAAGCTTTAGTTTCGAACCATCTGCACCTCTTCCATCAAGAATGACTTTCCATCTTGTGCCGTATTTTCCTAGGTTTGGCTGTAATCCAAGACCATCAAACATTAGCTACAGTGGTTATGATGTTGCATTTCCCATGTTTAGTGACTGAAAGACTTGTACTGATCCTTTTGCACATGAAACTTGCTCTTGGAAACACACTTTTATCTTCTGTAAATTATGAGCGGCTTCTGACTTACTTGCATTTCCAAAAAAGCCTTTAGGAAAATTGACAGAAAATGAGTCCATATGCACATTTTGCAATGCTGAAAAAAAACAAATATGAAATGTGTGAATTCCAAGGAAGTTCCTAAAATTTTTGAGATGTGGATCTCAGACGTGAAAGAACAGACGCTGTGAGCTTATGCATAAGAATTACCCCATGTCTTGTTGTACAATCTATGCATGTTCACTTTGAAGCAAATTTTAATGCATTTAGATGCATTTAGACAGGTGTACACAGGCTTGGAGCCTTAGTTATCTACTTGGTTGTGAGTTCCTGTGGGCGTCCAGATAAATGGATCTAGGACTTTGAATTTACACTTTACAAGCATTTGACTCATCATCATCATCATCATCATCCTTATCCCTTTTGGATTTCTTTGTTAAAGTTTACATGATGATAGTACAAGATTATAGATAAGCTAGAAGAAACTGGCTTTGGCCAGTTCTGGGTAGTTTTGGAACAGGCAGTAGTATCACAAGTCAGGCTTTTTTCTTTCTCTTTCTTTCTTTTTTAATGAATGTATTATCTGGATACTTTCAAGTCTGGATACAGGTCTGTGCTGGGCTTGAAACAGACTTGGTGAGTTATCTTACTAGGAGCTAGGCAGGTTGAATTGTGTCCCTGTTGGTTCTGCTGGACTTCTCAAGCATAACTGATGCCATCAATCATGGTATCGTTCTGAAACTTGTGGCCAGTCTGAGACATGGAAGTTTCTGTCCTATTTTGCTGAGCATTCCTAGAATATACTCTTGAGGGATTATATTTGGGCTTGATAAATATATGTTTGTACAGCTGCATGCTTCTTCCTTTCTCCCCTGCCTTTGTTCTTTCCTCCTTCCTTCCTTCTCTTGCAAACTTTGCTGTCCACCCCACACTAAAGTTCTCCCAGCCCTCAAGAGCAGTTTGGTAGGGAGGGATATAATAGTGGGAAAGCTCTGTTCTCTGTGTGGAAGTCACAGTGGGGTTTAAGATCAAAGCCTTTTATCTGCTATTCCAAAGCCTGTCAGCAGCCATATTTTCACAAACTCATTCTGAGCCTTTACAATATTTGGGGTGGGGGATTTTCTAAAAAATGAAATAGGTAAGGATGAGTCCATTTCAAAATTTGCTTTAAGCCATATACTGAAAAGTGAGGAACCCTGGCCTATAGTGTTGAAAAAGACTGAACACACAGCTTAAATGCAAAATATGTTTTGTGTAAAAGGCAATCTGCCTCACACAAACTGCCTTTCTGACTCCCAACAGGGCTTAATCTAGACATAATTCATTGTGTGGGATGTGGTGGAGAAGGAGGAGGCTACCATCTCCATGTTCTGTTCCATGTATATAATTCACAGAAGCCTCCAAGTCCAGAAGTTTACATGCAGTAATGCAAACTTTACTATTTAGTATTCAAAAAAGCACTGTTTGGCAATGTCATGTTGAAATATTCTTCTAGCTCGCAGGTAAGGAAAAAAGTTAGACCATTCTTTGTAGAAAAAGGAAACATTACAGACCTGTTTCAAAAGCTGAAAGTTGAGACTACTCTGAAATGGAGCATTTTAAGTGAAGCCGTAGGCTACAGTGCTATGCATACTTACCTGGGAGTAACCCACAGAATACCAAAGGACATCTGAGTGAACAAGTGTGTAACTGTGCTTTTAGTAAGCTATTAGTAAGTTATTAGTCTGAGCTACTTTATTTTTCCTTATAAAAATTCTAACCAGTGATCATTAGGCAGATAAGACTTTTTCATATATCATGCTAGGTAACATAATCTTACACCATGCTGCTTTTGAAATGGCTGCTTTAAGAAGACTGATCAGCTGTGAGACGTTTGAGTATTTTTGCTGGAGGCACAGAGCACAACCTAATTCAGAGCTAGTTCCAGTGTGTTGAGATGTAAGACTGTACTGAAGAGGACATGCTTCAAATTATGATTTTAAAATGACTTAATTGCACCCAGAATTGCCAAATAGGTTGCACCTTTAAAAACTGAACTATTTGAATTCAAAATGAAATGCTACAAGGGTACTCATAAGATGCAGGTATCACGAGATCGCTAGGCAATATTGCATTTAGGCACTCATGTCACATGCTGGCCCTAAGGATGCTTAGCTGCAAAATAATGTGTTGGATGGGTCAGCTCCGGAATCTTAAGTCAGAATTTGCTACCTCAGAAGACATGAATTTGGATTGGGTCCATATGAACTTATTTGGGTCCCATTCAGATCAGGCACCACTGCCACCCTGTCACTTAGATTCCACTGAAAGCCCCTTTAGCTTCCCGTTCCCTTTCCTGTTGGTCGGTCGCACAAGTGAGAATGTTTAGTGACTTCTATTTTACTTTACTTAAAGTAAAGTAAAGGTATTACTGCATGAGTATATTGAAACACGGTCATCATCGGGCACAGCTGGCCCACTGAAATCTCATGGATCAACTTCAGTCCCAAAGCCATTGTATATGGGCTCTGGTAGCCCTGTGATTGAAAACAGTATAAGGAAATTAAAGTTGTAAGAGAGAGGGCCACCTGCTAGTTCTGGTACAGAGGATGACTGACTAGTTATTTATTTATTTAGAATGTTTGTATGCTGCTCCATTGCTTATAGCCTCGGGACGGCTCACATAAATAAATAAACATAATACAGAAAAATAATACAAATAAAAATCGAGAATCACCCTGGCCACAAAATTAAAACCTATAGGTATTATTAAGAGTTGTTAAAATATCATTTAAATAAAATGGTCTTAGCCTGGGGCTGACTATGAGGTGGTCACTCTCTGTGGCAAAATACACTTCCAGCCCACAGATGACTGGCATGGGATCTGGATTGGCCCCTGAAAATTGATCATTTGGCCATCTCTGATTTGGATTAAATATTTGAGAAATAATTATTTCAGATTTGAGTACCACTGTTAAGGGTTGTATTGGCCTTTCAAGGTAGTTTACAGTACACCACACTTATCACAAAACAGATAAAAGATAACATTAACAAATAAAGTTATAATGGAAAATTATACTTCTCGATCAACAATAGTAATATAAAGCAGAAATAATTAAAAAATTAAAAGCCTAGATCAACTCAAATTGGTCATATAAATGGAGACTGAGTAACTTAAAAATTCACAGAATGAGGATCTAAGTGAACTTTTTCTACAGGGGAGTTCCATAACAGTAGAGGTACCACTGTGAAGGCACCATGTTGTGCACTTGCCAGCTTGATGGACTTTACCGGCAAGACCTCTTAATGTTGAAGCAGCTGCAGGTAGTCCCTCAAATAACCTACCCCATGCTGTTAGGAGAGCTTTGCGAATACCCTGGACTGAGCCACAGCTGGGAACAAAAATGACAGAACTGACGCTGTCATGCTTTGGACACAGCATAAGAAGGCAAGACTCACTGGAGAAGACTATCATGTTAGAGAAAGTCAAAGGCAGAAGATGAAAGGGAAGACCGAATAGGAGATGGACTGAATCTATAAAGGAAGCCACAGCCTTGCACTTGGAAGAGCTGAATGGAGCAGTCATGGACAGGATATTTTGGAGAGCTTTCATTCATAAGGGTTGCCGGAAGTTATCAGAGATAACGTGATGGCACATAACACAGCAGATTCTGTTCTGGACTTAGGAACAGTACTCTGCATGCAGTCCAGAAGCACGGTGGCAAGTACTGCAGTTGGTACAGAATCAGTGTCATAGATGCCCATCACTTGACCTGTGCAAGCATCCAGGCAGCTGGGGCTTCTGCATTGTTTTCAGAGACAACTGCACCCGAACCATGTTTCACTAGCACTGTAGGGATGTAATGAGCAAGGTCTGGTTTCTCCAGGTAGGGGTGTACCTGGCCAATCAGCCAAAGCTGGTAAAAGCCATTTCTGGCAGCTGTCGCCACCTGCTGGAGGTTTGCAACCTAATTAATTTATTTGAGGCCACAAATCTTTTGGCAAATAATTAAACTTATGTCAAAGTTAATTGCTTAGCCTTTAACATGTTGGAGATCTCTGTATTTTACCATCAGCAGGTTGATTTTAGGCAAGTAGGGTGGTAAACTGAAGCTGGTACACTTGCAGTTATGATCCTGGAAAGGGAATCTCCGTTACATTGATCAATGGGTTTTTCTGCCTAAGTCAGAAAGTGATGGACTGAGCAGGCACGTGCCTTTCCATCAGTAGCTGTCACCTACAGGTGAGGAGTGCTGTTTTCTCCTATCCAGTAGATGGTGCAATGTGCTAGGAAAATGCCTTTGGAAAGTGAGGGGAGGGATACAGAAAATTCAACATACAGGAAGAAAGCTGTTACCCATATTTGCAAGCTTTTGCAATATATTTTCTTCTAAAAGAGTCCTAGTAAAATTTAAGATTATTCCTTACAAAATGATGCATATACTTTCAGTTAAGAACTCCAAGTATTATGGATTTTAAATATTTAGCAGGCTAATTTATTGGTATTTAAACTGTTCATTGGGCCTTGTCCTCATTAAATGGAGTGTACATTTACTGCAGCAACAATATATCTTACTCCCTTGAGGGAACAGCTGATAAACCACTCCTGTCTTCTTAAATGGACAATGATCACATCCTCCATTTTCCCTCCTCCCTTCTCCCAGTTAGAGTGGGATAACTTCTCTGCTTTTGAAGATGTTGGGTAAGGACCATGTAATTCATATCCAAAAGGACAACACTTTAGATCAAAACCATCAGGAGATGAGATAATGCTGAAGTTGGTAATTCCAATCTGAGAATAGACAGGAGGAAAAACTGACCTTGCCCAAAGGCAAAAGGTCTAGTTTTGTCCATCACAGCATTGCCTATTATATTGGCAGCAGGTGACCACCCATTCTGCAAGACCCAGGCTACCTTAACTTCAGTCATAGGACCAAGATAACCTGGATCTTCAATCATAGCTTAGCTTCAGACAAACACCACCTGTTCCCCACTTCTATTCAGTACTTTAGTACAACATATGCATTCTGATTTCCTCAACCTATGAACGATCATCTGATCTTTTTAGGGAACTAACTTCCAACAGCCCCTGTTTAATATTGCCATAAACTTTTCTGAATGGAAGAACATTTCACTTCCACTCGTAAGTTAACGTCGCTCTAAGAAAATGATTCATTGCTGCCAATTCATTTTGTCACTTCGAGACTCCAAATCCATCTGAATCCTGAGCACCCTTGACTCTTCTCAGTCAAGAGAGTGAGCTTGGCTAGTTGTGTGATCCAGGTGCAGCCATCAGATGCCTGCCTTTAGGCAACTGTAGTGTTGAAGGAGCCAAGCTGTGGCACAAAAGTCTGTTTTGTGGATCACATTTATTTCCTCAGAGCTACCGCATGCATGTTGTCACAGCAGTATCTTTCCCAAGCACTGTGTGAACTGGGAAAAGCAAAGGAGTAAACTGCAGTCGCACTAGAGGGGTCACAAGGAGTCCAGCGTAGCAGAGTAAGCAATTTACCTTTGCCCAACTCTCCCACAACCCCAATGGCAAGCAGAAAAATGAAGCACGCATGTCAAAGATTCCTTCCTGCAGGTGACTACAAACAGCCGGTACAAACTTGGGTCCTTGGAATTCTCAGTGATGCAGCTACTTCTATTTTTAAAGCTCGTGAATGCATCCAAGTTCAACAGATAATGCTGCCAGCAATATCACATTGGCCTGTGTCAGTAAACAAATGATTGGTGTATGGGGGTTACAATGTTTATATTGATCCTCTCGTAGTTTGTGTAAAATAACCTGTACCTTTGGATTGCTACTTAGATCTTCCCGATGTGTTGGACTATGGCATCTATCAGCCCCATCCAGTAGGGCGATTGGGATGGAGACTGTAGTTTAACACATCTGGAAGGTACTTGTCTGGTAACGGTTAAGTTAGGGTGGTACTAAACTGTTTCAGGCCGTGCTTTATGCTGTTATCCACAGCTGCTTTTAGCCAGAATGGTATGTGGCTTTGTAACAACAGTAACAACAGCAGCAACAAAATTCAAATACCTCTTACAATCAGGTCTGCAGCAGCTGATAGCTTGTCCACACTCGTCTGCACTGTGCAGACATATTTTCCAGCATGATACAGCTGGATGCTTCTGATCATCAAATCACCAGCGGAATCCTGCTGATAAAGTAGGGGAAAGTGGTTACAATTACTTTTTAATGAGCTCTAAACATAATTATCACATGAAGGACACTGTGGCTAATGGATTTATTTTACATTGGCTCATGAAAATATTTGTAATTCTAGCTGTGGCCCATTTAAGATATGCGAGCTTGCCTCGTAGATAAGAGCTGAGAGCATGGTTGCCTGAAAAGGACATGGGAACTTCAGGTCAACGAAACAGTTTGCCACAAACGTCGCTTGAAAAATAGGCAAGCTTTGCTCTGCCACGCTGCAGACGTCCAATTTATAGCCTTCATTGGTATTCAGGTGCCTGCTTCCATCCATTTAAGACGCGAACACCAACCCAAATTACGAGGCATCTGCAGTACCTTCCATAGTCTTGTGCCACAGCCAGCATTTTGATTGCCCACATTTTTGTATTAAAAGGTGGTTCGGCTGGGGCTCTCGGAGGAAATTTTGCATCACCTGGCATGCAGTGACAATAATTTGTTTCTCCAAATGCCCAATACTCATGTCTGATTAGTAAGTCTATGGAATTAATTAGGGTTCCTGATTGGGTGACTCCAAAATATTTCCTCGTGGGCTGCCATGCAGTGCTCATAAGTTGGAATTCTAAGGAAACGATTGTGGCTTTAGCTTTTAATGGAAGAATATTAACATTGTGCTAATTTGGGGAATTTTGCGGAACAATTAGGAGAAATTGCCAGCAACAGCTGCTCCTGTGCCCCCTGCAGGGCAGGACTTGAAGGGCTTCTTCCACAGATTTTCATCTTTCACACCTGCCTAACAGTCAGGGGACAGTAGTTAATGTTAGCAACTCCAATTTTCTCTCTTCTTCTCAAGACAAACAGCAGTCTTGCCCAGTGCGTAAAGAATTTGTCTTGGAAGTGGGACAGCTGGATTCAGGTAAAGCCTGTTTCACATCATAGGCATAGTCCAATGACTAAGCGTCAGTCTCGGCTCTTCAGCGCGAAGAGGGTGATAGTCGTTTTGGAAGGGCACTGTGATGGCAAACAAAATGCAGATTGTTTGCAACCCCAGAATGCTTTGCAAGAAAGTTCCAGGGCCAACTGAAGTTTAGCACACTGTTTTCTCACACTACTGCTAAAGCATGTGAAACTGCCTTTTCTTCTGGTAAGTGCTACTGCTGAAGGCTGAAGAAGTGTGGGGCCCTATCCGAAGCTATTGTTTAAGCCTGAACACTGAATAGGCAAGTGGAATTGTTTTTATTATTGTTGTTGAAATATGTACATTTTCTAAGATTATTTGCAACATAAAAGATCAAGTAGCTAAAATGGCTTTAACCAAAAATTTTGTACTTACATGTGCACGCGCGCGCGCGTGCGCGCTCTCTCTCTCTCTCTCTCTCTCTCTCTCTCACTCACACACACACACACACACACACACACACACACACACACACACACTCTGCTCCCACTCTTCATCATTGTGCTGGCAAAGTGCTAAATATAAAGCACAGGAGCCAGAGTCCCACTGCTGCTTTTGCCCATTGCTCTAAAACTGGTAGGCCATTTTAGGAGGTCTGGGGGCCAGTCCCTCATGCAGGCTGCACACACTGCAAGGGAATACAAAAGTGCACCTAGAACTGCTACGGAGCAAACCTCTTTTGGTCCAGAGTGAACTAAGGTAGTTTTCCAGAAAGCTGCAACACTAATGGCTATTGAGAGAGGCTGGGATCCAAAGAGCTGCTTTGGCTTATAAGGAATGGCTTTTGTTTTGACTTTCTTTTTTCTTTGAAGAGCTGTTTGTTGTGCCTTACCCAAACTGTGTTAGAACCCTCCCCAGCTTTGGTATTTAAAAATAATCAGTCTGCTGTGCATAGAGGGGAAGGATTACTCGTTGATCAGTTTAGAGTACTTTCCTGATGGTTTATGGTACTCATTTTATGGTTCTTTGAATCCTGGACCAAGCCTGCACAGTTTTTGGACCTCCCTCATCCCAGTAAGCAGGATGATACTATAGGAGCTGTTTGGATTTTCCATGGATGGGCAAGCATGTCTGAAACTCTGCATGTAGCAGGGCACATAACGGGGCCTAGTTATGTGGGCAGCATCTATTGCAAGCTTGTAGGAAGTATACAGACAAGCTGATGAGCCATGAGCCTATTATGGCATCATCAGAATCCACTCTTGTATAACAGCAACTTGCCTGGGAGGTAGTGTATGTGTAAAACACACACCTTCCTTCAACTTCATGGAGTAGCTATCCATGGTGTCCCATTATGGATGTTTGTAGCATCTTAAAAGGGTATACACAAATGGGTAATCTTCCTCTCACATAATCAGTGGCTTCATGCCTAGTAATAGGAACCTTTTAGACTACAGATGATCTGATGACAACACACATTGTAGCATAGTGACAAATGCCCATGAGTTTCCCATTTGTTTCCACATGATTGCGAAGATTGACATTTGATATATTTTCCTAATGCTCTGCTGCTTTTGAAAAGCATAGATTTCTGATAAACCACGAACTGAACAGTGCAACAATGAAGATACAAAAACCCTCATTCTAGAAAACCTTCTGCAAGCATGTACCTCTTCCTACAATCAGCACTGCTATTCAGTGGGTGCATTCACACCTATATTCTCAATCAGTACTAGTTTACTCCAGTGGTATACTATTTCACTTCTGTACTAGCAGTTCTGTCAGCTCAAATGACAGCGAAGTGAATTGGCAATGAAGTGAAGTGTTTCACTGCTGAAGTTACTCTACTGTAGACTAGTACAGCTGCGAGAATGCCTGGCGTTAGCAGGCGACAAGACCGGTAACATGGGTTATGAAGGTGTAACACGAATGTGATATGTCATTTCTAGAGGCATGCCAATATATTTAGCTACATTTTATCTTTTTCATTGTTGCAATTCTCAGCATTCAAGGCAAATAGCCTTGGGGAATTGCTAATATTAATACTTACCCCTCCAACTCTTTCAAAGTGATCCCCATCTTTTTCAAAGTCTATCAGGTGTCCATTAAATGACCAAGTAAATATAATATCAAGTGGGTGATCATGAGATACTTGGCAGGGCAGAAGAATGCTTTCGCCAGCAGTGACATCCATGCTGGTGGGTGCTACCATAAACTGTGTAGGGTCTGTAAATAACAAAGGATACCAAAAGGCATCATGAATAACTCACCTGGTAAAAACAGATCACAGAACTTAGCTAAATCTCTAAACAGCTGAATGAACTCCTTGAAGTTGGATCATTATCTCTCTTTGGCAAGCCGGGGTCCTAAGGCAGTCGCAAACCACTTTTAACATTAATTTAAGGCATGAAATTTAACTGAATCTTAACTGAAACAGCTTCAGTAAGAATAAGGTTTTGAATATTTAGCTAACTTGGCAGTTAGGTCATTGGTACAATTCTTCATTACTGTGCTATTCACACTAAGGCAGGGAATAAACAGAATTGGCATTTCAGACAGTATAGAAGTAACTTTGTGTTATTGTCACAGCTACAGTAAGTTATTGCTGTTAAAGCCAAGGGTGGAAAGGAATCCTAAATTAAATAATAATGGTTCAACAATGTGTTTTCTCTGAAAATTTCCTGTTTAAAAGCAACTCATTTCTTTAATTCCTTTGTAGTATTATACAATTATAAATATTGTATGATGCATCAGCTTGCAGAAATATCTAATTCTGAAAGATGATTTTACCAGTAGCAGTAAAAAGGCACTGCATACTGAGATACCTTGAAAACTAAGGACACAGTTAGCACCTTTACATTCCATTGTTTCCAGCATGAGAGTTACATGCAACTTGAATTCTCCCCCACTGAAATCAACTTAATCTATAAGTGCTTTACATAGGTTTGCTGATTCCTTCCAGGTTTAATGTGACATGAACATTTGCAAGCATCATTAGATGTATGAAATGCACTGAAAAGGTATATATACGAAGAAAACTATTTGCTACATTTCTAGTTGTTGTTGTTGTTTAGTCGCAAAGTCATGTCTGACTCTTTGCAACCTCATGGACAACATTCCTCCAGGCTCTCCTGTCTTCCACGACCCGCTGGAGTCCACCGAACCCCACATTCATCACCTCAGTGACCTCATCCAGCCACATCAACCTCTGCCGTCCCCTTCTCCTTTTGCTGTCAATCATTTCCAGCACTAGAGTCTTTTCCAATGAGTCCTTCCTTCTCATTAAGTGGCCAAAGTATTTGAGCTTTAGCTTCAGTATCTGTCCTTCTAGAGAACAGTCAGGGAAGATTTCCTTTAGGATTGACTGATTTGATTTCTTTGCAGTCCAAGGGACTCTCAGAAGTCACACCACAATTCAATTCTTTGGCACTCAGCCTTCCTTATTTCCAACTCTCACAGCTACAGATTACAATTGGGAAAACCATAGCTTTGACTATACGAACTTTTGTCAGAAGGGTGATGTCTCTTTTTAGTATGCTGTCTAGATTTGCCATAGCTTTATTTCCAAGGAACAAGCATCTTTTAATTTCTTGGCTGCAGTGACCATCTGTGGTGAATCTTGGAACCCAAGAAAATAAAATCTGTCACTACCTCCATTTCTTCCCCATCTATTTGCCAGGAAGTGACAGGACTGGATGCCATCATCTTAGTTTTCTTAATGTTGAGTTTCAAGCCAAAGTTTGCACCCTCCTCTTTCATCTGCATCAAGAGGCTCTTTAGTTCCTCTTCACTTTCTGCCATTAGAGTGGAATCATTTGCATATCTGAGGTTGTTGATATTTTTCATGGCAAACTTAATTCTGTCTTGTGATTCATCTAGTCTGGCCTTTCTTATTATGTGCTCTGCATATAAGTTAAATAGGCAGGGTGACAGTATACAGCCTTGCCGTACTCCTTTCTCCATTTTGAACCAATCAGTGGTTCCATGTCCAGTTGTCACTATTGCTTCTTAACCCACATACAGGTTTCTCAAGAGACAAATAAGATGGTCTGGTACTCCCATCTCGTTAAGAACTTGCCACAATTTGTTGTGATCCATACAGTCAAAGGATTTAGCATAGTCAATGAAGCAGAAGTAGATGTTTGTCTGGAACTCCCTAGCTTTCTCCAAGATCCAGTGTACGTTGGCAATTTGATCTCTAGTTCCTCTGCCTCTTCAAAACCCCGCTTGTACTTCTGGTAGCTCTCAGTCCATATACTGCTGAAGTCTAGCTTGTAGAATTTTGAGCATAACTTTGTTAATGCATGCAATGAACGCAATTGTACAGTAGTTTGAACATTTTTGGCACTGCCCTTCTTTGTGCTTGAAACATAAATTGACCTTTTCCAATCTTGTGGCCACTGTTAAGTTTTCCAAATTTGCTGGCATATTGAGTGTAGCACTTTTACTGCATCATCTTTCAGCTGGAATACTGTCTCCTCCACTGGCTTTGTTGCTAAAACTTCCTAAGGCCCATTTGATTTCACACTCCAGGATATCTGGCTCAAGGACAGTGACCACATCATGATGGTTATCAGGGACATTAATAGCTTTCTTGTATAGTACTTCCATGTAATCTTGGCACATCTTCTTAATATCTGTAAGGTCCCTGCCATTTTTCTCCTTTACCATTTTTTTAGCACCCAATAACTGACATTTTGGGTGGTTCACCAAATAAATAAATAAATAAATAGCGACCCTAACTTATAAAAACACAATGCAAAAATCTAAAATGTTTAAAACAGTGAAATAAAACTAAAGTAAAAACCATCAGCAGTGCAAGGATCAAAAAATGGCAAGTACAGTTTTGAAAAGTTAAAGACTATAAAGTCTGAGGAAATGAAAAGGTTTTCATTTGGTACTGAAAAGGCCACAGTAGTCTCTGGCAGAGAAGGTTATGTAAAGACTGTCTTAGGATCAGGACAGGTGTACATTGGAGGATATATTTGTCGTTCAGTTGCAAAGTTGTACCTGATTCTCACAACCCTATGGATCACAGCACACTAGGCTCTCTGTCCTCCACCATCCCCCAGAGTCCACCCAACCTCATGATCAGCACACCAGTGACTCCATCTAGCCACTTCTTCCCCTGCCGTCCCCTTCTCCTTTTGCCTTCAGTTGTTCCCAGCATAGGGTCTTTTCCAATGAGTTTTTCCTTCTCATTAGGTGGCCAAAGTATTTGAGTTTTAGTTTCAGTATCTGTCCTTTTAGAGAACAGAAAGACATACTCCTTCACCTAATTAGGCTCAAGACATTTAGGGCTTTGAAGAGTAATTTCAAAAATTTGAATTGGTCCCCAAAATGGACAAGAAACCAGTGCAGTTCACAAAAAAGGGGATAACATCGTCACATTGGCTAGTCCCTGTCAAAAATCTCTTCCCTCTTTCAGACCAACTTCTGATATTTTTGGACTATTTTCAGTGGCAGCTCCACATGTGAAGCGCTGCAGTTATCCAAACAAGACTCCTTCTGGGATGAGGGAGAGCTGAAGCTAAATCCAGTTAACAAAGTAAAAATTAAATACAGCCCCCCAAAGAACCTCTTCAGTGATTCTGGAGTTTATAGTTTATTGTTAGTGACAAATGCAGTAAAGAATTAAACTGTAAGATTCCTGCAACTTTATCCATATAACATGTGTTTTTGAAACTGCCAACATACATACACATAACTTAGGTTATTTTACTGCTGCTGTTATATGATTTACTTTTATTTTTCACTCATAAAGTACTAACAGGATGGATGTGGGCTCTCTTTTTCCCTAGGTAGACTGTAAAACCCATGATTCAGACTTGTGCCATAAATTCTTTATTTTACTGATCGGAGGATGGTTTCTAATGCTAGATTTCTATTTGGGTTTAAGTCTCGAGGTATTTGGGGGCAGAAATTATGAGAGAGAATTGTCGGATGGGTTCAAAACATGAGTTTTGCTATCCTTATGGAAATAGTCTTTTAAGTTGCAACTTCTTTCAAATGCCTTACATCAGCATTCATACGTCTATCTTGCATCTACGTATATTTCAATATCTATAGGACTATCCTATATGCATTATATCTGAAGTATGGACAGTGCCTTATTTTGCTGCTTAGTAAAATAATATAGCAAAGTATTTAGCAAGTAGTTTAGAGGGTATTTGCACGGCCCCCATGGCAGCCAGCTGCCTTTCCAAGGTTGGAAAACTGACCTTGGTGTGGAGGCAATGGGGGCATTCCAGGGGATGAAGAGGTAAGAAGAGTGAGACCACCAAGCTAGTGTGTCTGGAGAGGGCGCCAACTCCCTTGCCTCCCCTTCTCTCTCAGCTAAATGGATGAAAATGACTTTCCAGCTAAAATGTGGAGTGACAGGTGCAGGAAACCAGAAATCATCTTTCCCTCTCCTCCGGCTTTGCGCTGTTTGAGTTTGAGGGCTTATAAGCAATGAGGGCTGTGGCCTGTATGGTCCATTTGCCATAGTATTCACACAGTATGAGCAAGCTGCATCACCCATAACATGCCTGACCATTCTGTTTGTCCGACCTTCCCATCTCAAAACAGTTCTGCTTGTTTGCCATCTCTTTTGGACAATATACCACATGTGATTTCAGATAAAAATAGGACTTTCAGTTCAGTCCTGGACTAGGCATTTGAGACATTGGAACAATTCCCCTATAAGAACCACTTCTGTTGAGATCCAGAACCCGATTACTAATAATTTAATGAGCATCACTCTGTTTACAAATGAGCAGTGCACACGGGAAAGATGGGATTCAGGGGGAAATAGTTTCTTGCTTATTCAAGCTGGGAAGTTTAAGGGCAAATCTTCTGATGAATTCCAAGTGACTCACAGCAACCTCTCAATGATTTGCTGTGTAGCTTTGGGCAAGTAAATTAATTGCCACATTCCTCAGTTTCTCCTATAGCACAGTGAAGCAGCATTTATCTATCTGACATGATTTAATGAGGCGCAGTTAACAAATATGAACAGAGTAATAGGTTTCTCTAATGAATTTAGAAAACAAGAAATGGCTTAGGTTGAGCACCCAGTAGAGAAGAGTTCAGAATTTATCACTCAGTACAACTGTTTCTACCAACTCATAGATTTTAGATATTCCTTTGTCATTACCAACTTAATCTGAGTTCCTCACCATTATGTTTTCTAACTCTTCTTTCCCAGTCAGTACTAAAAGTACTGAAACACATACACATTACATTTTTTAATGAAGGGAAATTGTGCAAATCAACTACTCTACTAAACCATACCACCAGGAATGTTTCACTTGTCTTCATATATCCATGTAGATATATCACTCTGAATATTAATGTGGACTTGTCTGTATGGAACATGCCACACTTCCCAGAAAAGATGCATAGTTTTCATAGGAGTCAGTCCTAAAAGGAATAAGCAATCAAAAAGTACTTGCTAGTACTTTTATGGATGAGTTTTGAACATCTCACCCAGTTAAACACAACAAATGCCCAATGTCTGCAGAGTCGTCAATTTCCCCCCCAAAAAAATCTACTAATGTTTTATAGATGCCAGGCAGAGATATAGTTTGACATATTGCATTGTGGCTGAAACAATCTGATGAAAAATGACGCTGGAGTGTAACTCTGATGAAACTTTTTCTAGTCGTATTCATCATGAGCTTAAGCCTTCTGCAAAGCAATTTACCAATCACCCCCAAGGAGAAAGCTTACCAATCTGTTCTCAAAGACTTGAAAAAATGAAAAGATCTGTTTAATGACCTTACTGTAGCAGCAAATGTAAAGTGCAATGCAGAAGCCAAATCAGGGCATGCCTAGGAGATGTCAACCAGCATGTCTAGGAGAAGTCAAATGGCAATCAGATATAAAAGTCAGTGATAAGGGCCAAATTTGGGCTATGTGTTAATGGAACCCAATATTCTGGCTGTCTTCTATATTCCAAAGTTGGATACAAACATCAGCTGAGGATTTTCTATGAGCTTAATTATAAATTAGTTCAATACATCTTGATTATTTACGTAGACATTCTCAATTGCAGCAGTGAACAGACATCACACTTGTGGGATCTGCTTCGGTTTTGAATGGAGCCCTGGGGTTTACTATCCAGAGAGAAGTAACAGAGTTTCAAGTAGCAGGCACACTCTTTGAGTTTAAAAAGAAGGTGCCTCTGAGCACATGTTTAGTCCACATTTTTTCCTCTGTATCAGAATTGAGCTCAATCCCAAAAAACAAACAAACAAAACAAAAACTCTCAGGTTTTCCTCAATCTATCTGAATGTCAGCAGCCTAAATATTTTTCTCTAAGTCTCTTTAATTGTTACTATTTTAAAACAAGCCAGAAACTCCTACCAACTGAGCTGAAATCACAAAAAAATCAGCCTTCTGCCTGATGCTGTTCTACTGATTTAAAGTATCTGTGAAAGATCCACTAAAAATATATATATATGTGTGTAGTTTTAATTGACAGTGACAACAAGATCATTTCACTACACTCTTGGCAAGCATTTTCTTTTGTAGTCTTTGTGTGACATCATAGTCATTCAAGAGCATTTGAGTGCATAAAATAGAATAACCAGAAAGCAAAGACCTTGGCCATAAGAGGAATTTCAAAACCCAGCTTAGGACATCACTGTTATCAGTTCCACTAAGGTCTCAAAATACTGTCTAAACTTTTGAGTGTTCTAGAACTCTTCATCTGGGAAGACTGTCAGCAGAGCAAAAAGGGGTAGAAGTAACTGATATTCACAGCAGGGAGTTTGTCCCCTTGCAAAAATGCCTTTGTTAGAACTCCTTCTCTTATCTCCCAGCTGCCTTAACCCAAGGCTATAACTTTTCTTCTAAACCAAGTGCCAATACCGGCAAAAGGGATTGCACAGCCAGCTGTAGTTATAACCCATCACATTGTAATCTAAAGAGCCTTTGCAGCTGGCAAAGTAGCAGCCACCTGCTCATAATGACAACAACACAATCAGTTACCTTGGGATAACAGCACTTAAGAGCAATTCAGTATTTGATTTGCTTAGAAACAAAGGTTTGAGAGGTAAACTTGAAACGAGTTAACTGTTTCCGGCAAACCATTCATCATCCTTTAAAAAAATCATAATATAAACAATCATAGGTCTGATAAGCTAGAGGTGAAGGCACTCTAGTGGCTTAGAACTGTAAATGATGCACAAGTCAATCGAGTGTGATTGGAACACCTTGATAGTTCTTATCCATGTGGGTAGAAATCATTGTTTCAGAGCAATATATGGGGAAGGAGGTTGTTTCTTGGTTATTCAATGAAGCTTGTTATATGCACAATTGTGCACTTATGGGTTTTTCTAAAATAAATGCACAGGTAAATATTTATTAAATGTTTGAAAAATATATGACTCACATGTTCCATTGCTGCATTCAGTCTAATAATTTTACAGTCATACTGGGATGTTTTAAATTGGCAAGAGTTAAAATTTAGACTATTGAATACTAAAAAGCTTTTTTAATTATATGTTGTAGAACCAAATTGATTGATAAAATGACCTGACAATTTTCATTCTCCAGGCGAAAAGTCAGCAGTCTTAACTGCAGCTGTCATTGAGAGACCATGAGAATTTTACTTCTACCTCTGTGAGCAATCTTCAATGGGGCAGCTGTACTTCTTATCTAGTGAAGGGTTAGGGTAACAAAGCTATTACAGGGTATCTGCTGGCTGAATTTGATCCTTCAAGCAGACAATAGATAGATGAATTGAATCACTTATAGCAAAAGTCTGCCTCCTTTGCTGCTATATTTAGGAATGTTCACATGACAAAGACGACAGGTTAAGACTGGCAAAATACTGGTCCTTGTAGCTGGACTTAGTCTGAATTGCGGTCTTGTGCAGCCTCCTCCCCTCTTTTTCCAGGTGAGTGTTTGATTGGGATTACTTACATAGGATTGTGCTCTGAAAGAAGGCATGCAAATTACCTAATATTCTCTTTTATCAGGATATATTATATTTATATTATTTTTTTACAGGCTGGGCATTAGGACTCAGTATTGCTAGGCAGCTGCTGAGCCAGACATTAATTAATTAATTAATTTAGAAAATTTCTATGCCGCCCCATTCGCCGAAGCCTCGGGGCGGCTCGCAAATAAATCAATTAAAATATTATACATTAACAATATAAAACAAGTTATCAATATAAAATAAGTCATACCTGCAGGAAACGGAGTACACCTAACCTACATCTTTTTTCCTTGGTACCTTTTAAGTTCTTAATTAGAGGAAAAGGTTTTCAGGGACAATCTTGATGTTAGAAGCACTAAGGGTTGGACAGGGTTTAAGTATGAATAAATTCTGGGTTACATGGGCATTCCTGGGCTAACGGAAACCAGAAGTAACAAGCCCACAGCTCATTTCTTTGCTCAACAGTGGTAATTCCTATGCTACAAATCTGGGTCAGTTATTATTTCTTTCTTTTGGAGAATACATCAGTAAGTAGAATTTTGTTGTGCAGAAGCACAGAGAGAGTTCTAGACTAGACTAGTTGAATATGCATACTGGGTTGTTCTCGCAAAAGTTTCCCTTTCCTAAGGGAAAAGAGTTGGAATGGGTGACATTCGGTATCAGCATGAATGCTGCGGTTGTCACAAGGCTGCAATGATCTTTTCAGAATTACAAGCCACCCAGCTGCATAAGTCTGTGAGTAACAAATTACCCAATTTGAAAACAAAACCCACCCTGCTTTTATATTGATTGTGTGTCCATTAGGATGCATTGTTTAGAATAAGCAGCTCTGCACTGTCTTATTTGCTTGTTGTAGATCACGCAGTGCTGTGTTGTGTCATGTTAATCTAGAATACATGACACAGTGGGACACTATCTGCTGTTGCCTGAAACCAGGCAACAGAAAATAAACTGCATGCTGACACAACAAAGGCAGATGCCTTTTTTTGCAAGCCACACTTCAAATATAATTAAAAAAAGGCTGCAAAATTAGGGAGGCCGGCAAAATCTGAACTGGAGCAACTGGGCAATTTCAGTGATTACAAAAGTCTCCCAGTGAAGTTTGCTATGGAAGTTTAAGGCAGGAAAAACAGAAAATAAGACTTTCCATCAGATCTGGACTAGAGATAGGCAAACATATCAAGCTATGGAGTGTTTGAGAGTCTACAAATTCTTCCTTGATGCTCACTTCACTTTGTGTTTTTGAACATGAATTTTAGCCTTTCCAGTTGGAAAAATTGTGCATTTTAAAAAGTTAAGCAACTTCTCCCCACTGAAAAATGATTTCCCCTCTTAGGCTAAAGTATCAAAACGTGGCGATGGGTGGGTTTTCTGCAAATGCCTGCTTCCAAACATGTGCATTTTTGGAAGCGCATATTTCCTTAGTGTACATTTTTGAATGTGAATACATATTATGGAAATGTCCAGAGAACTGTATTCCTGTTTGTGCTTGCATTCAGCCTTGCAAATTCTGTTTGAAAAACAGAAGCAAAATGTTAGGTTACATCCCTAACCTGGACTGCCTTCCTGGTTTGTTGTCCAGCTATGAAGGGTTATACTGAAAAAAGGAGAGATGCCCAGTAATTCACCTGTCTAGTCTGTCTGAACACAAAGGAGTAACATGTTGAAATGAAATTGGGATTTCCTTTCTACTTACCACAGGTCCTGATTGTAGGTCTGTATTGTATAAAATAATGCATTCAGAATTTCTAACTATTAGGGTACAATAAAAATTTCTAACACAAATAGCAGCAACACCCTACAACCCAACCCAATAAAGTCTAATCAGGGAAAGGCCAACGTAATCATGCACATCTTCAGGGCCTTCCTAAAAGTCTATGATGATGGGACCCAGTGGACCTCCAACAGCAGTATATTTCTGAGATATGCAACCACTGCAGAAAAGGCCCTCTCTTGCTGATCTAAAACTGTGCATTTTATAATGCTTAAATAAGTGAAAGAAAAGTTTGTTTACCATGAATTCCCTTCCTTGGGATTGTCTGGAAGGTACTCCCCATTATTGTGTTAGTGCCTCCCTTTGGTTGATAGGCAGGGTCCAATCAGGGAGATATACTGATCTGTTCTCCCCGTCCAGAATCGGAAGTGATTAAGCAACATCTCAGCCCTTAAGCACAGGGATCCTCAGTTCCCTTACAACTTTAAGGCTGTTAATGGAATGAACATTAATCCTCAGAATGCAAAAACACAAATGGGAGGAATCAACCCAGGAGAACCTGATTATCTTCCCAAATGTAGGATGAAGGCATACATTCTAACGGAGGGTTACAAGGCACTGCAGGAAAAACAGAGGTCAAATTGTCTTCCAAAAGATAATGAGAACAGGAATTCACAGAAAGAAAATTCATCTTATAAGTTGTGGAAGGCATTCCACATTGTTGCGATACAAAATGATTAGGCCTCATTTGGAGTACTGTGTCCAGTTCTGGGCACCACAGCTTAAGAAAGATGCAGAAAAGCTGGAAAGGGTTCAGAGGAGAGCATCAAGGATGATCCAGGAACTGGAAACAAAGCCCTATGAGGAGAAATTGAAAGAACTGGACATGTACAATTTCGAGAAGAGAAGACTGGGGGAGATAAGATAACACTCTTATTTGAAGTATTTAAAAGGCTGTCACAAAAAGAAAGGCCAGGATCTCTTCTCAATCATCCCAGAGTGCAGGACATGGAATAATGGGCACAAGTTCAAGGAAGCCGCTAGGTATCAGGAAAAATTTCCTGTTAGAGCAGTACGACAATGGAACCAATTACCTAGGGATGTTGTGGGCTTTCCCACACTAGAGGTATTCAAGGTGCAGCTGGACAGTCATCTGAGAGGAATGTTTAACTTGGAGTCTTGCACTGAGCAGGGGGTTGGACCTGATGGCCCTCTGGCCCCTTCCATCTCCTCTGTTCTATGATTCCAAACAAAGAGTAGTCCCAAGGAAGGACAGGGACTACTCTACTTGCACTAATGGCATTTATTCCAGAGAAGCCTCAGCAGAATGCTTCTACCAAAGGCTGCATCAGCAGAAGCAAAAATATTGATCTTATGATGATTGCAAAATGTACACACGGAAGTCCACACTGCCGCTCTGCATAGAGGCATTATCTCAAAAAAACGGGGTCAGCCACATCCCTGAAAGAATGTGCCATAACGCTTGAAGGAGGTGATTTTCTCAGAGACTGGTATGCTGAGACAATGCAGTTTCTCAACTTTCTAGAAATGGTGGAAGGTGACACTTTCTTTTCTAAGGAAGATTCTTAGACAAAAACAGACCAAAGATCTTCCTAGCCCACCGCAGGTTTTGTCTGTCACTCTGGTCAGTCTCCCAACATTATTCTAATTTGTTTATGTAAGCTTTGGTGAATGCGCTATATGAATTAGGATATGGCATCCCAGGGACATCAGTGGCAAGTCAATGGTTCTTAGATCAAGGAGACTGAAGTTCTACCAAAAATCTTCCAATGGATTCTCCCAGCAATGTCATCTGCCTGAAATCACTGGAGGTTTGGGCTGAAGTGTCATCATTCTGTGTTTCCATCTTCCAACTCTTGTTTCCATCTTTACATTCCAGGGAGGCAGAACACTTAAATAAGCGGGGGGGGGGGGGGGGGTGTGGGGGGGAGAGAAAGGAAAAAAAAAGAAAGGGGGGGGGGGGGGGGGGAGATGTTGAGGGAATGATAATGTACATACAGACAAGGCAGAGTAGTGTGGGTTGAAAAGTCAGCTGCCTTGGATGAATGCTTACAGTTTGTCTTAGAAGAGGTTGCTCTCTCCCTAAAAGTCTGTGTGAACACTGGGAGTACTTCTAGTCTCTCTGCTGAGGAAGTCCGAGTGGCTTTTATGGCAGGGGTACATTTTACCAGCTTAGGCATTACTGTAGCACCAGCCTTATCTAGAAAGGATGGACCTTTCTTTAGCTATCCATACACTAGCAACATCCCACTTGAGCTACTGCAGTGTGCTTTGAAGAAGGTCCTGAAACTTATTCTGAGATTCTGGCATCCAACCTGGAACCTTCTGCATACAAAGGATGTATTCTACCATTGATTTACAATCCCTGCCAAAGCATGTGCCCCCAAAAGACTACAGTTAGTTATGCAGTGGTGGAATTTTTCACTGTAATTCAATTTTATAAGACTAGGGCCTGAAATCAAGAATAGTCTCCTGGGTCAAACCCTCAGGGCATTTTCATACAAATTAAATCAGGAGAAAGAAAAGAATAGATAAGTAGTTTTTGCCTTTCTCAAGAAGGGAGATTTGTAGGAAGAATAACCTGTTTGGTGAATAGATGCTGGATGGATTAGGGGAAACAGTCAGTGAAACTTAGGTAGAGAAACCACATAAGTGTTTCCTAGTTATGGTTTTCACAGGTGGTGTCAATGCTAAATGCCTAAAGAGATATGTGTTGGGGTTTTAATCTGTGTGAAAGAAATGTTCTCATTGTATAAGCCATGGTGGCCCTGGGGACAAACTATCTGACTGGACCAAAGACGTGAGCCTGATGACCTCTGGTGGTGGGGACACAGAACAATGTCATCCATCCCACCCATTTTGCTTTTCCCGGTGCAGAACAAAGCATGGAACTCCATTCCATTTTAAGACATGACGGAGTTGCACAAAATTATGCAAGTTGTGGAGAAATTGAAGATGTAAAAGTTTTATTTCCTCTCTCACAAATACCAAAACCCAGGGTCATCCCAAGAAGCTGAATGTTGGGAGTTTCAGGACTGATAAAACAAAGTACTTTTCACACAGTACATAGCCAAATTACGGAATTTAATACTGCATGATGTAGTGACTTCCACCTACTTTGATGGCTTTAAAATGGAATTAGACATACTCATAGTCATTTATTCCGGAGAAGGCTTGGCAGAATCCTTCTACAAAGGCTACATCAGCAGAAGCAAAGCATTGGTCTTATAATGATTGGGAAATGTATACACAGAAGCCCACAATGACTAGCAGTCATGATGGCTGTATTATTTCAACCATTAGAAATAGAATGCCTCTGAATACCAGTTGCTGGGGAACATGGCCAGAATGACGCTGTTAGACTCAGATGTTACTTAGGCACTTCAGCAAGTCAGTGTTTAAAACAGAATGCTAGGCTGAATACACTCTTGGTGTGATTCAGTGGGGTTCTTCTTACGTTCATAGTAGCCAGAATTGCTTTCGGAAAATCACATTTTATTTCAGAAAAGCAGTTGTTTTCCCTGCCCTCAATACCTTATGAGTGGACTTGGTATTCAGGTTACATTGAAATTTTTTTTTAATTTTATCAGAGAAGTAATAAAGACATTTACAGAAGGGCATAATATGGTCAGACAAGGGGAAGCTATTGTAAATATGGATAAGAATTAGCAAATGATATGTTAGGACAATGTGTTCATTAACATTTGCTTAATACTGTTCTAACATTTTGACAGACTTGTGTTAAAAAAGGAAAGAAAAAAATAGCCAGAGGCTATGCAGATGCGGCTTTCTCCATCTTCTTGCAGTTCTTTCCATTTCCCCTTATTAAAGAGTTTTGTGCTACTTTCAAATATTTTGTTAATAGAAGATAATAGGATTACTAAAAAGGGATGCATGTCAAATTCCCTCTAATAAACCACTGTACGTAACCTTGAGGGAGTAACAGCAAGCCCATGTTCACTGGCAAGTGGGAAAGGCAGTTGGTCTGTGCAACAGAAAGAAAAGAATCATGTGCCTGTTAGGCACATTATTAAATTATGAAATTTAGAAATTAACATAGTATATAAAGCCATTCAACCTTGTAACAGAACAGGAGATTTGTAGGGACTTTTGTTGTTTTTGTTGGTGACAAGAATTGTGCTTGTTTCACCAGTGCCTGCAAAACACGTCTGGCTGTCCGCTTGCTCTGTATTGACTTGGAAAGAAAACAGTGAGAGGGGGCTGCATGGTGTGGAAATAGCTTGTCTCATAAGAGGCTGGTGATAGATCCTAGAGTGGTTGTCATTTATCAGAAGCCACACATGCGCTCTCCCATATTGAATTAACCTTCTTTGTAAAATAGTCATCATTTCTATAATGACATTATTCCATTTTTGAAGAGATGGATATTGGCTAGCTTTAACCAATAGTCTGCAAAGGATGACATCTTGAATTCGCTGCGTTATCCATAAAGCCTGTTACAGACACAGCTATGTTTTGTCATCATGCCAATTTAATTTAAGACACCCCTGAAATGATGTGTGCTCTGTTTTTGCTGCTAAATACATTGTGGCATAGAACAGTAAAACTGTATGCTTTGTTTTTATAGGATAATCAGGCAGCAGTGCGGCTGCTATAAAAGAGCAAATAAAAGTTTTGTCAAATGACAGATTTTATTGTCAATTCCAGACCTCATTCCATATGATTCTTTTTGTCACATTTGTATAAGGGAAAGTATGATATAATAAGAGTGCAATCCATTCGATAAAGTGGCAGCTTAAAAGAAAGCATCATGCCACAGTTGTTGTTTATGGGGAACAAGCACTCTTCCTTTTCTCTGGAACAGAGAGACATTCATTTATTTAGTCTTCATGTGTGCTCCCTCTGAGCATCCCTTCCTGGCACCCTCTGATGCCATTCCATTTCCTAATGCGTTTTCAGCTTTAAATTAACCTTCATTTATTATTCAGCCATACAAAGAGGGCATCTTTCAGCATACAGAATGGTGCCTCGTGATTGAATGCCTTGTCCCTTTGCTGGAAGAGAGAAGATGTTGATTTCTGAGAGGGGGGTTCTTTCATCAAAGATGATGCTTATAAAAACTTGCACTACAACTTCTATATTTACTTTGAGACCCATTTATATGGCCTATCAAACTGGGCCAAAACAAATGGACAAGAGGTGGGAAGAAGTGCCCCTTTAAAGGCATATCTTAGGTCAAACTAGGATGAAAACTTGTTGAACAATCTTCCATTCAGATACCTTTTGAAAATGGAACATTGTACAACACAAAAGAATTAGACTGAATGTATTCTGGAGATTCTGCTATTTTAGATGGCACATGGCTATCTCCTTGTTTAAATTTTCTAACGGATCGAAATTACAGTGCCCATGGATGGAAAACTAACATCTAAAGTCTTTCCTTGCATACCCTTCTTGGTTAATGTTTGAAGCTTTCTGCATGAAGGGAGGTTGTTTAATGATGGACAAGGTCCTGAAGCAAACAGTCCAAGTATGGGTTACAAAATTCCCAGGAATTCTGTGCAAATTAAAAGAAACACAGCAGATCATTTAATCTAATCCAATGCACTGGGAAAAGATACTTTATATCGAAACCAATCATCAGAGATGACCATGACTTGGACACTGCTAAAGAAAATCCCTGTTCACTCTCTAGCCTTCCACAACAGGTAAGAAACAATGCTAGATCCTGTCTGTCTGTCTTTCTGTCCGTCTAGCTACATGTATACCTATTCATTCATTACTCTCTCACACTCTCTCTCTTTGACACACACACACACACACACACACTTCTCAGAGAGCAGCTCATGAGGAAAGCATCAAGTTTAAAGCATTCATTGTCCAAGTTCAACACAAATGGCATAAAGGTAAAGGTTTCCCCAGTCGTGCCTGACTCTAGGGGGCAGTGCTCATCACCGTTTCCTGGCCAAGGGAGCCAGCATCTGTCCGCAGACAGTCTCCGTGGTCATGTGGCCGGCATGACTAAACACCGAAGTGCACAGAACGCTGTCACCTTCCCACTGAAGTGGTACCTTTTTATCTACTTGCATTTGCATGCTTTCGAACTGCAAGGTTGGCAGGAGCTGGGACGGAGCAACGGGAACTCACCCCGTTGTGCAGATTCGAATGGTTGACCTTTCGCTCAACCAGCCCAGCAGCACAGTGATTTAAACCACTGTGTCACCCACAGTCCTCACAAGTGGCATACCAATTCGCTATTTCTATACATATTTATATGTATGTATAATATATTTGTATAGCCTTGAGGAGACTATTAAATACAGTCACAAAGAGATTATGCAACATTATTCAAAGCACCCTTATCATGATATTTCAGTGATCCATTGGATTGTCATATAAAGAAACTTCATTCCAAATGAACATAAGTGAATCCAGCAGAAACTAACTCTGTATGCAAAATTGGAACAAATAGCGGAAACATGAAAAAATAACAACATGAAATATGTTAATATAATTGGAAATATAGCTTGGTCCTTCACAACCAAGAACTCTAGATATGTCCTGATATCAATTTCCCCATAGCATAGATTAGAGCATAATCTAATCTTCCATTTTGATAGTAACAAAATGTGTTGAATGAAGGTTTTAAATATGTGAGGCTGTAAAGTTGGTTAGGACTATAAACTGACAGCAATGTTGGAAGCTGTTGTATATTGTGTTAGGCCATTGGTCCATCTATCCTAGTACTGTTAACACGAACTGGCAGCAACTCTTCAGGGTCTCAGACCTGAGCCTTCTCTAGTCTTCTTTGGATAGGCCATGGAATGGGGATCTCTTTTAAAATATTGGGAAAGAAAGCAGTTGATAGTTGAGAAATGACAACGGACAGTGTTTTATTTTTTAAAAACTTACATTTGTGCCCTGCCCTTCCATGCAAAGACTCAAGGGCTGCTATCAACTCATATAAAAACAGTACAACTACATGACTGCTTTAAATGCTCTAAAATCACAAATATAGAATAAAAGACAGGATAAAAGCCTCAATGCTACAGGTGTGAGATGTATGCCAGTGAGTAAGAGGAAGGAAGTTTGGGATAAAATGGAACAAGGATATTTATGTTAAGAGAGAACTGGTGATAGCAAAAATGGTCAGAGGTAAGATTACAGCAAAGGAAGGCAACATCCAGTTGCGTTCACATGCCATCAGAACAGCATATGTGTTGCGGAAGAGCCCGTCTCCTCCTGCAGGCCCTCAGAATACAAAGAGTGTTCCTGATTCTGGGTTCTCATTCCACGTAAGAAGCTATGAAAGGATGTCAAGAGCAGAGCTAGCCCGCCTAGCCCAACAATGCCTCCACAGTTTGGGTAGCAGCTAACATTAGTCCTACATAAATCGGGCCCAATGGGATTTAAGTTAACCCTGACTTACTGAAGTCTCATTCATTTCAATGGGTCTATGTTATGCAGGGTTAACATTTGATACTGCCTGCTGTGCCCAGTTTTTGAATTCCAGACTTGCAAGGAAGTCATAATGTAGGTTCAAATTACATGGTTTTCTAATAACTATAGTATAGGGATCTTATTGTTCCTGTGATATTGTCTAAATGATCCCTCCCCACCCCCCGCCGACTAAACTTCTGGTCTCCTCCTCACTCACTTCTTACTAAAATGAGTTTTGGTTCTGCCCCATAAACTACTCAAACAATCCGTTTAGAGAGCTCCAGAAATTAGAACAGGCGAGTATCACGAATGACTTAGTTACACATCAGCCATTAATCTTCTCAGGGTCATGTTTTCCTTCCCAGCATTTTTCACAGAGCCTACTGGTGTCCAAAGATAACAGAGGCCCCAGAAATTATGACAATCTTTCAACTACAGGTATTTTTTAAATAATTTTGTACAGATTCTATTATTGTTTTTATTAGTGTAACACTATTTTGTAAGTGTCGCACTTAGCAGTAAGAAAAACATTTATCTGCATGCCGCCTGGGAGAGTTAGCATTGATTAGATTTCAACTAGGGTTTTTTTTTAATCTATGGGATGCAGCACAGGGGAAACTAGATGCACTTGTCTTTACTGAAATCAGTAGTTTGAAAGCACTTAACTGAACACCTGTACATCACTGATTTGAATGTAATGTGCTCAGAAATGTCATTTTTGTATGTCACAGAAACATCATGTGTGATGGGCAAGCATCAGGCTGTGCAAAAGGGTACTGGGCCACATGTGCCCATCCCATCCCCAGCATCCCTGCGTTTCCCACCCCAGCATGCCCACTTTTAACCTTCCTGCCCTGAGAAGAAAGGGCACTTCTGTCGGTTTCCCAGCTGCACAGAGGATTGGGCATTCTACATGTTTGCAAGGGACTGAACTGGGGAGCTGTGTTTAGGCCTTTCTGTGCAGTGTAGCAAGGCTGGGAGCAGAGAAGGCAGAGACACTGGGGCAGGGTGTGTGTCCCCATAGCTTCCTCTGCATTTCTTGGCCAGTATGAATCATAAACAGGTCTAGTAAATGCCCCAAACTTTGTGCAGATTGTGAATATCTGTAAGGAGGTGTCTATTTTTCTGCTGTCTTTTAAGTTAATTATGTTAATTATGAAACAAACAATACATTACATTATTTGCTCTGTTTAAAAAGTGCATTTAAACTGATCATTTCATTCCGCAGAAAAAGGATGACAAGTAGCTTTTATCTGGAATGGGCCTTCTGATCTGTATCTTTTTACTCTGGGGAAAAAAATTATTTTATTTATTTATTTATTTATTTATTTATAATCCCAAATAACATAATGTGTAGTTTCTCTCCATAACCATCAAATTTCAGGTAACTGTTATGATATGTCTGAGAGTTTTTCAACTTTTAAAACATTTACTGGAATTTGTCAACCTGTGTGGTGGGAATTACAAGCATTCAGTGAAACATGTCCATATTGAAATGAAACAAATAGTTCTCAAAACAATTCAGTGCAATTTATTTCTGATTTTATGTATTTATTTTAAAAATTCTATACCATTTCTATTTCCATAGAAAATCTCCAGATGGTTTACACCTGTAAAAGATCAAATCAATTTACAGTATTTGATTAAAATTGAATTAAATCATATTTTAAAATTAATATTTAAATACTGGTTAAAGTTGGTCTAGTGCTGGAACAAATAGAGAGCCAGCACCAGCAGAACCTCTCTGGGAAGCGTATTCCATAACTGACTCACCACCACTGAGAAGGTCCTTCTCCTTGTTAGGCACACTCTTAATCTCCTTCAAGGGCTCTTGGAGGAGGCCCTTAAGGACTGGGCAGCTGTATATGGAAGGTGGTGCTCCTTTGGATAATCGGGCCCTAAACCATGTCTGTTATTGTCAACACCTTAACTTGGACCCATACTTCCACTGGGAGGCAGTGCAAATGATGCAGGTCTGGCGTTAGATGATCACATTTATGGGACCCTGTCAGAAATCTGGCTGCTCAATTTTGTACCAACTGAAACATCTGGATCGTCTCCAAGGGTAGCCCCACATAAAGCACATTACAATAGTCCAAATTTCATTTTCAATCTTGTATTACTGAATATAAGTTTAAAGATTTTTTTTAACAGCATACTTTTATTAGTAATAGAAGCAAAACTTAGCTGCAAGCAGCTTGCTATCCATGACTGCTCTCTAAAAAGGACTGCACCTTATCCCACTGTAACATCACAGTGTTGCATCTGCAGATATTCTTCCTCCTGGGAATGGGACCAATTTTTTCCTTCTATTGAATTTGCAGCCTTAGCAAGCTCATAAAAGGAGATAAGTGAGGTGTCTGGGGACGAATCACTAAGGCAAGCAGAGTGAAAGTTGTGGTCCTCCAAGTATTGTTTGACCTAAGTGCACATCAGGCCCGGCTGGCATACCCAGTAGTCAGGGATGACGGCAGCTGTAGTCCAACGTGACCTGGAGGGCCCAGGTTTGCACCATGGTGGTAAGGTATTATGAAACACAAAAACTGATTGTTCCCTTGCCAGGGAACTCAGAGCCATTAGCTACTGTATAATCTGGCCTTTGTTTTCTAGGGAATGGCAGTTTTAATTGCAAATCTAAGTTTGGAGTAGTATTTCCATACATCAGCAAGTACATTTACTGGTGTTTCATTGGACTGTTATTTTAGTTTACAGGTATCAGTCTCTTAGAATAAAGTCTATGTACATCTGTTCAAAAGTAGGTTCCACAGGACTCAATGGCTCCCATGCTATAGGACTGGAGTCTCAGACAAATGTAAACCAACATTTGCCCTTTCCCATGTTCAAAATATACCTAGTATGAGCTCAGCTTCCCGCTTACAGTTAATTGTGTCAGAAATATTGGGACCACATTAATGAATCATGGTTCTTCCCTGCACCGGCAGATAGGTCACCCTAAGTATCGCAGAAGCCCTTCTTCCTCCTATCTTAATATCTTGTGATATTAAGAAATCACAAGAACAGAGCAATGGTGCTGAGTATTCACACAGTACCCGAGTTTTACAAGCTGAGTACTTCATAAAAAAGCACATAATGTTCTCTTCCTATCTAGAGACACAAAAAAATTACTTATGCACTTAAAAAAAACAATTCAGTATGACTGATTGGTTTCTAAGTACCCATAACAGCCCCCTTTTCCATTTTAAGACTAAAAAAAGCAATCAGCAGTTTAAGAAACACTGTCCTAGGCTCATGCAATTTTCAGAATCTGCCATTTTAATGAGTTCTGCTGTCTTGCAAGCCAAAATTTGTAACTTTTTAGAAGATGACCTCAGGATGAGGTACATTATGTTATGATTTACAGCTTTAAAATGAATTGTAAAAAAAGGTGAAAACTCCATTGTTTGAATTATTTCTAAAACACTCATCAAATGGAAAGTGGACAATTAGGCTTCATTGATTTTTACTGCAAACCAAATTCAGTGTGTTGTTCAACAGCTTGAAGCTACAAAGAAACACACCAGATAGAGTGGAAAAGGAGGAGAAATCAAACTGTTTAACACAGAAGAGAGCCCACAGTTATTTCTCATCAGGGAAGAAAAGGACCATCTTTGTTTTCAGCACCAAGTGTCAATAGTCTTGCTGTTCACGGGGACACTTTGTCTGATGGTTGGAGAATTTCCACTGTACCTATAATGAAAGTGTTTCTTTAAAAGCAACAGCTGCCCCACTAAATTATAATTAGGGTATTAATTAATCTCTCCCTTTGAGAGATTACTTTCTAAGAGTGATATAATAACTCCATGTCCATCAAGCATTTTAGAAGTCACTCAGAAAGAATCTAGGCTATTTTAATAAAACCTACAAAGATGCTGACTCATTTGCTTTGCTATAGACCAAGATATTTTGAAACTACTAAAAAAGGACAGCATCAGGTCAGACTGAGATTCCCTCTGGAATGTCCCTTGTCTTGAGAAACACACAGCATTTGGCAAATCTTGCTTCCCGAAACCTGGATTCAAATCCAATACTGAAATCTTGCCCTGAATAAATCTAAAAGATCATGTAACTTCCAATTTGCATAAGGGTCAAACAGCTGTCAACAACTTAAAGAAATCCATTGGGTTTTCTTCCATTCTTTCTCTAGTACAAGACACCAAGATTCCTATCTAAGATGGATAGAAAGAATCTCTTATCAAAGTTGTGGTGGACAACTTGTGGTGCTCCAGATGTTTCGCCCTGTAACAGGCTTCAGTTCTACCCATCTCAGCTTGTGGTGAAGGATCATGAAGGTCAAAACATCTGGCATAATTCTTGAGATTTATTCTTAATGTTATTTCACTAAAACAGCTATACAATTTCCTTAATTCTAAGGCAAGGAGACAAGAGAAAATTACGGGGAGAACTCATAACAACTATTAAAAATTTCTGCAATTCAGCAAATACACTAAATTTCAGAGCCACAGCTGGCTGGAAAGAACTGCACTAGTTGCATGGGGAAAGGGAGGGTGCTCTGAGAGTAGAGTCCCAGTTCTGGCCTTGGAACACATTTCTGAAGTCAGCAGTTGGGACACCAGCCAATCCTATGGCCTTCTAGACAGTGTCTAGCAGCCATGGGATGGCAGCATACATTAGCAATTTTAGGAAAGTTGATAGAACCTTATTTGGGCTTCCAAGAACATGCTTACCTCTATATGTGAGGGTGGAGGAAACGTAGACATGAACATCTCCAAAAGAGAAGCCAACACATGCAGAACTGTATGTGCACAGACCTCCTGTTTGTAGACATCTGCAAATGCTTGAGTGGCTCTAAGCCATATATGCTACATTATATTGGATGTGGCCAATGGAAGATGGAGTCCAGCACAGCTGGAGAGCACCACATTGGAGAAGCCTGATCTATACAAAAATATTACCTATAAGCATGATTGATTCTGATATTTATATAACCATTTATTCAATATGGGTGTGAGATCATTGTCTATAGATAGCTTGGAAAGAATCGAGGACACTGAGTGGCCACACACGGCTGCCCTGGGTGCAAGACATCGGCCAGCAGCAGAAGTATCTGACAATCTCATCGCCAGCTGCAGTGCTAGAAGCTATGGCGAGAACCTGATCCTCCCTGGGGTGCAGGTGTCATGCACTCTCCTCAGTTCCAGCAGGGCCTGTAGAGGGAGCAGTCTGATTTTACACACCAGCCTTGGCCTCAATTCCATGCCTAGTCTGATTAGGCATGTCCCGTCCCTTCCCCACTCCATGCCAGGGATGAAAAGGGACCCACTATACTGCACGGTTTTTTGGCCCCTCTGTGAGCCACAAAATTAACTCAAAGAGAGGCTTGTGGCTCATGAGCCTCAGTTTGGCCACCCCTGATATATAGTGCATTATTAAATAGAATGTTCTTCTACAAACAGCCACTGTATAGCTTCAAGAACTATTACATGAATTAACAGAGGGCATCAATTGCTATAGTTAGGACAGCTAAATAATATGCTGAAAGGCGGTATATCTCAGAACATGAGACGTTCAGGAGAAGCCACAGGGGGAACTGATTGCCATAATACCTTGCTTCTGGACTTTCCAGACTCATTTATTTTGCCACCTTTCTGTACAAGATGCTGATTTAGATGGATCGTAAGACCAATCCAGCAACACTGTTATGTTTTAACCCACCTTTTCATTGCAAGTTTAATATGTGCCTAAAATGAAATCAAAAGAATTTGCAAATTGTTCTAAAACTATTGAGCCTTGAATAACATGTATACATATACAGGGAAGTGGTGACTTCAAATACTAAAAATAAATAAATAAATAAAAATCATTGACCTTTTCTCTTAGGTACACAAGGGGGAAATAAAAACATGAAATCCACAGAATAAAATACCTCTTTTTTTCTGCAGACTATTTGGTTTTGAGGTTCACCTCTTTTAAAAAGAGCAAATGTTCTGTCATGTTTTACCTAGTGAAACAACAAATATTTAGGAACAGCAGACACTTGGCCCTGTCTTGCTTTTCTTATTTATGCGAGCAATTACATCTTTTAAAACCACTTAAGTGACTGAAATAGTAAACAGCAAGGGAAATAAAACATGTTGAATTTAGCTATTTATGTAGTATTGAGAGTATCCAGTTTCTCATTAAATCAGTTTTCTATAAGCAGGAGAACAAGTGTGTGCATGCACAATATGCACACACACGGATGTGTGCACGCCTGCATTAACTTTAATAAAGCTTGAGGTGAGCTCTGAAATCTCCAAGAATTGTAGGTCAGAGATCTATGCTTTTTAATATCTAGCTGCTCTTCAGTAAGCCTTTCATCACATTAATGACTGAGTCATACTGATTGTAGAGCAGTTGTAATGAGGCAATTAGTAAGGCCAATGACAACCATGGAAAATGAAATGAACAAGGCTTTCAATGCAAACCAGATGGATATCTTCAATATAGTTCTTGTTATCCACTTGTGGTGGTATGCTAAATTACACTTAATCAGTGCTCAAGAAAACCCTTCGAATTGGCTCATAAAAACAACATCAAAAACAAGATGTACACTGCAAATGTGGAGGTGCTAAATAGCCATATTATGGATATATATTTTATTGGATGTGTTAATTGGAGGAAGGGGCAGTGTTATGTCCCCACTTGGCCATGAAGCGCACTGGGTGACTCTGGGCTAGTCACTGACTCTCAGTTGTGAGGATAAATGTATACCACTTTGGGCTCTTTGGGAAAAAGGCAGGATATAAGGGTAACAAATAAGTAAACAGAACAGAAAAGCATAACAACTGATAACAGAACTCCGTGCATGTTTACTCATAAATGAGCCCCACTGTGTTAATGGGACTTACTCCCAAGTAACTGTGCATAGGACCATGGCCTCATTCAGACTTCTCCAAGTATCACTTATATGTATCCCACTGGCAGTGTTTTCAATTTGGACATTTCAGAAGTTAAAATGAAATTAAACCTTCTGTAAGAGAAAGATCTGTATTAAATGGAAGGATGAGCTTATTCCAAGGAGAATCTCTACTGCACTAAACACTAATATATTTACCAAGAAAAGGAATGAACCAATTCCAAGAACTCATTCTTCTGATTGCTTTCATTAGAATGTAGCACCATGTCATCATCATATATTGGAAACGTGCTTACAATACTGTAGGAGTTAGATGCAAGATAAACAAGGCGCTGTCTTACAATCTAAATTAAAAGGCTGAACAAGGAAAGAGGTATGGAGGAAAAGGAAATTTTTTAGCATACTTTCTGGGCAAAATGATGGGAAAGTTTAAACAATGTGAAAAGAGATACTGGAACATGGAAAAAACAGTTAAAGTCAAATAAAATTATATCATAAAGTTATGCAATGGGATAGGGGGATGTTTTTAAATAATTTCTTAAAAGAAGTAAGGGAAGCAAATTATGCTTCCAAAGAAAGTGAATTTTTTACAGTCAGCTATCCAACAATAGTTTCAAACATGAGAAAGACTAGAAGGAAATTAAATAGTACTTATAAAACTGAAAGAATAAGACATTGAGTTGAGACAGTAGAGAAGAATGAAATAGGAGAGATTGTGGACAGATTAAAGATAAGAGAAGTCAGAACTTGATGTGGAGCAGATGACAAGGCCAATAAGGGAGAGACAGTGAGGTATAACAGGATAAAAATTAGAAAGATAAAATTAGTTGAACAGCTGAGAATGAAAAGCAAGGTTCAAAAGCACAGAAGCTGAGAAGGAAGGCCAGTGAATAGTCTTGGAATACTTGCTGCTGCAGAGCTGCTGAAACTCAAGGGATACAGCCCCAGATGAAAGAGCACACAACACTTGCCGAGGCAGGGACTCTGGCAAGAATATACAATACATGCAGGTATACAACAGCTTCTGTGTACTTTTTTTCCCAACTAATTTTTACTTAAGTGAGAAAACAGCGGAGCTTATATAAAATAGGTGTCATATGCTCACCATAGCTACCAACAGGCAAAAGTTACACTGCCACATTCTGTCCCAGCTCAAGCTTTTAAACTATCTTCAGGGCCAGTGCCCAACTGTGTATCAAACACAATGCAATACTCATCCCACTATCAACTTAAAGAAAGTACCTGAAATTATGTGCAAGCAATCGTGGCTGCATACAGCAAGGCTTTTTCTGGAATTTTGTTGCATATCAACTCACTGCACCGAACTGCAAATGCCCTGCCTAAAGAAAATTGCCATAACTGATTTGTATGTTGTGAAGCCTAACTCAAATATGTGCCACTTAGATTTTTGGTGGTGTTTTACCCCAGATATTGGGAAATCTGGAACAATTCTTAAGCAATCTCTCTCACCAGATTTACATAGCAGGTTTACATATCATCTCTTGTGATGCCTTTTGTTTTACACACAAATCACCAATTATCTTCCATAGCAGGGCGCCTGCACTTTTGCCTGCTAGCTCTATGCTAATCAAGAAACACGGGGCTTCCTTCTTCTTGGTTTCCCTCCATTTCCCAGAGTTGAACTATCCCATACTGATTCCAGCCTCAGAGCCATTGAGCCTCTATACACTTTTCCTTGAGGACAGTAATTGCACTTGAGTGTTCCCTTCCTTTTTGTTATGTATCATGCTTGTGTGTTTGAGTTCAGCTCTTAGATTAACCTGAAGTTTGCCTGGTCCTATGATTCCTTATGAGTCCTTTCTCCCATAGTGTTTTCATGAGCAACCTATGCTTCTGGGGCCAGAGCTTTTCATTTCTTCCCTTGACCAACTTGTTTCCAAAATCTTCAGCCACTGGGAAGTATAGAACTGTAATAAATAAATTTGTTGAAAGGGAGAGAGAGGGAGAAAGAGAGAGGGATATCCATGCTGCATGACAATCCAAAGACAGTGTATTACCTCCTGGTAAAGTGCCTGCGGAGTCAAGAGCCAGGTTTTGTACATAACACAGTCTATTTTCTAAGCTGCATACATCAGTTTTTGTGCATTGCAACAGACTGCATGGTGCGTATGCTTTGCTGTTTCTGATTCTGATGGCCACAGTGAGGAAAAGAATTGAGGGAATTGTGGAAGGGGAGACCATCTCTTAAGCCAAACATAGCCATATGGGAGCTTTACAGCTGGCTTGCTTCCTTGCTGCCTTTCCCCAAGTTCCTTCATGTTTAATATGTTCTTTTATGTATGTAGGTTCTAAGGAGAAGCCTTGTTTTCAGGACTCTCTTTTTAAAGTGTTATTTTTGTACTAAGTTGTGGTGGCTTTCGGATCCATAATCGGCAAATGTTCATTCAGTTTCTCATTGCAATAAATCCCAGTTTTGTCAGAAGCACCTGTGGGAAGACCATCTGTTGGCTATCTCTAGGCAAGATGGTATTCAACAGTGCTTCAACAGGCTGAGACTTTTGCCCTATTTTGGCTTGGAGACTCAAACGTAATCTACGCCCATGTTATTTTTCAATAGCCACCTCAAAAAGTGAGGTCTGTTATTTTTTCCCTTACTTTGAAACCAGATAATTCTTTTTCTTTCATCTCTAATGTATCAATTTTGTCCCACCGCCTACTATTTTCACCAGCACCTGAACTTTCCCAACCCCTGCCTTGCCATTTCCATAGCCTTGCTACCTTCCAGACCTTATTTGGCAAATGTTAACTTTTCTAGCTTCCATCTTGCCCTGCCTCTTCGCTGGGACTCCTAAAAATAATATACTGGTACATGTCTTAGGGGGTTGATAGGGTAATCAAACCAATTTTTCTTGTGAGTATATGTGTATTAAAATTACAGTCTGCAACTTTGAACTTGAATAATTGTTTGAGCTGCATTCACACACTTGCTCTACTTCATTGGAGCACAGTGCATATACTATATCTCTTGTCTGAATGCCCTGTCTCTTGTAAAGGTCCTTTCATTCCTACATTTGTTGTTACACATGAGTTTGCATATGCATGTTGCATATTCTTGAGCACCTCAATATTGTTATAAAATTTGACTATTACATACTGTCTAGCCCATGTTTGTTTTATATCTTCTACAAGAACTATATTGGGCATAATCCCAAGCACCCGTACACTAAAAAAGGACAGATTTCTTACATCTCATACATCTTACAGACCACACTGAAAATGGTCTGAAATCTCAAAAATTCTCATGATGCAACATGGAATCTGCTATCTATCTAGTGTATTATATAAAATTAATTCAGTTATCCTTGCTTCTGTTTTTGTCTCCATTCCCTCCACCTATTTCAGCCACTGTAAAATAGTACTTTGTAAGTTCCTTGAGGCAGGTTTCCTCTTTTGGACTCAAGCTATTTTACAGTTTTATGTACACTGATAGAATACAACAGTGATGATGTGGATGATAGGTAAAATAACAGGTCAAACGCCCCCCAACCTAGAGTTACATGCCTATTAAAAAATAAAATCCTGTATCAATCAGAATTATCCCCTTCTTTAGCAATGCTTATGAAAAGTGGAATCTAGAAAAGAAAACTGTTCAGAAGTCTGATTAGTCTTTTCACTAATCAAACTCCTCATGATCTGTAATTCTCCACACCATGTGCATCTATATAACGGAAGAACTGACATTTTCTAAGCTTGTACTGAGATGGAACCTATTTTCCTGTCTCTGTTAATTCCAAAATAGAAATTTCAGGCATTTCAGGCAGCAGAATGTAGCAGAAGATGGTGACTGACAATAAAGAGTATTTAGCCAAACCAAATTCAGAATGGTGGGGGAGGGCAGTGTGGAAGCTAATTGGCTACAGCAAAATCCTGCTTAGCAGGAAAGGACAGTTGGATATAGATAGATGTTTAATAAAATAAAGTAATGAATACAGATTGAACAACCTGCTTGGGGACAGAACTCCCTTCCTCAACCAAATATGTACCCAACGCGACAGCCAGTGGATGTTTGGATGCTTCTAGACAATGTTTTTATTAGTAGTACTAGAAGCCCTCCAGCTGGAACCAGCCTTAAGAGAGGCCATTGCAGGAAGGTCCAGGAAAAGGAACTACAATAAACCTTGCACCTTTGAAATCATGCCCCAGCATAGTCTTCAAATTTGCTACAGAAGCTGTCAGAAAAGAAGAGGATCTTACTGGCATGAAATGGGTGAAATTGGGCTGCCAGGCTCTGGAGCCCAGGAAACCATCCTTAAAAGCAGTGGTGCAGGAGAGCCAGGACACACAGGGATATGGTGCTGGCGCTTTTTCTTTAGTTGCAGGGAGGCTGGTGTCATCTGCCAAGGCACCTACAACTCCCCGTTCCCTCTCAGGTTAGCTGCAGTCCTCAGCATAGCTGGCTGGGGAGCAAGATGGGAGGGGATGAATCTTCCCAACTGAATGATTGTTTCTTGCATCAGTACTTTAAGGTGACCTGGTCCTGAATGGCCAACGAAGACCCATTACCTTTACAAAAGACATGCTCCACACACCGGGAAACTCTTAGGATTGATTTGCTGACATGGGTCGACACAGCAGCCTGCACTGACGGACCCTCCTTGGGGGTGTGGCTGGGGAATTGAGTGTCTGTACCTCAAAATGTATTGCTATTCCACTGCCTCAGAGTGAACATGCTTGACAACTGTTTTGCATGGTATGGTCTGTAGGCAAAAACGAGTGGCTAGTTTTGCCAACTTACTTTTTATAGAGTTACTATCAAAGAATGTATTCCAATCAGTTTCGGTTAGTCTTCTGGTCCCATCTGCTACTGTCTTTGTGACTTTATAAAGAGTATCTTAGCAGACATTCAAGAACACCTATCCAACGATTTTACATAGTTTTTCCTGTAAACCACAGAGCACCAACATTTATTTCTGGACCATCATGGAAGAAATGGAACACTTTGCCTGAGGAACTGTAAAAATGGGATATGACTGGCAATTTTTTTATACTCCTTGTAAACACAACTTGTGTGCTACCTATCACCTCATAATGGTTGCTTATTAGCCCTTCTATTGTTGAATGCATTTTCTTTTGGTAATCTAATACTTAGATTTAATACTTAGGAAAATTTATTTGTTGCTCTTAGCTCATTTTTTTTTAAACAAAACATCATTAAAACTTAGCGATTATACCAAAGTGTGATTTGATAAAGTACTGAATTTCACCGTTCCTGCCAAGTTCATACTAAAAACTCAATACTGAGTTCCTTTCAGTATTGCTTTATTTTTTAAAGGTTCACACATAAAGGGACATGAATTAGCTAAGGTCAGTTGCAAAAAGAAAAAAAAAGTTTTTTGGTTTATAAAAATGACACCTGTTGAGCTAAAAACTTAAAGCCTGGTACCCATGACTGACCTAATTGGGACAACCATAGTGCATACTTTAAACCAATGTGATACACACTGCCAGAGGTACAGCAAGTTATAAAGTGCTTCAAAAAGACATATTTGCCCTTTTCATGCCATACCATGGCTTGGCATATCATGTATTTCTTTCTGTTAAAAACTACTGATAAATGATATTAAGCCTGCTTGAGGAGGCATGACTTTTGCTGGTTTGGATTCTGAACAGCAGTTCAAATGCACTTAAGGTTTTCCTGTTCCACGAAAACCTATGGCAGCAGTTGCTTCTAAAATTATGTTGGACATGCTCAGCTTCGTGCTGAAGCTAGAATGCTGTCAGATCTCCAAGATGTTCATGGGAATTCTGTTGCAGAGGCCTGCTATACAGGCTGATTCCTTTCATTATGCAGTGCAAACTTATAAAGTAAGAGTACCTGTTACTGCAAATTTGCCTAGGGTGGGTAGATAGGGAGCCTTCTACCCTTTACCTCCCACTCCTCTGCTGCAGTCCTAATCTGGATCAGGCCTCAGACCTGAAGGGTCTTGATCAATTGTCAAGGGAATTTGGGAGAGTGGGATGGAATACACAGATTGGAGGAAAGAGCAGAGGTTCAGGGTGCAACACCCCCTTTCTGAGAGCCAAAATAAAGTGCAAGGCCCTCAATCCTTTCCTGCTTGGTAGGAAAAGGACATGCAAGGGTCATGTCTCATATAAGAGACTTTACAGTGTCACAAATTGCAGCGAATGTGCATTTACACTCTGTGTATGCTCATTCAAATGTCTTTGATGTGAAAGCTCGACACATGAGGAGGGAAAGTGGGGATAAGTTCAGTAGCTCCATGCCCATTCTTGCCATTCTCACTGCATGTAAATTATTCCCTATATTTTAAATCCTGCTTCCTGAATGAAATCATGATTACCATTACTTAAGCATTCATAATTCTATTTATCATATGGGTAACCTTGCAAGAAAGCAGATTCAATTACACTGGGGAAAGGTTAAGATTGCCTACACAGTAATTAGACATTTCTTTTTTAAGAAACCAGGGAAATTTGATGCTAAAAAACCCCCCTGCGGTTTAAGATCAGAGTTTAGGTCTCACGTTGGCTCAGATTTTGCAAGGCTTGGAAATGTGAAGTCTTCACTGATGTACCACATGACTAGCAATGATGTTGTGCAATGTGACACAATGTGCTTGTTTATAACTTACTTCCATGTACCCACACTTGTCCTTCGTCAGCAAAGGTGCCCCATGCTGTCCTGGACCTGTATTGCCTTATGAAACATCCCATTTTACTGCTAGGAAAGGGTTCTCTCTTTATTATTTAATCCATCCTGCTAGCGACTGATGTAAGCCATGAAGAGGCCTGGGTCAACCTACTGGAGGAATCCTCTAGCAAAACAATTAGGTTCAGATGACCCATAAGGTGATATAGAACAAGGACAACATGGACTATGTTTCTCAGTCCAGGCAGCCCAGTCTCCCCATCTAGATTGAGGCCTGAAAGACCAAGTTAGACAGTGGGTATGGGGCAGGGGGAGGAATCGGAAGCACGCACACTCGGTGATATTGTGCATCACCACCCCAGGATATTAAGGCCCCAGCTTCCTGTGGCCTGGGTTTGTGGAACTTGAGCAGGCATGAGTTAGCCTAAATTCTGGTCTTAAATGAGCAGGGTTTGGTTTATTTGTTTTACCACTGCATGTGTTTATAGTTGCTTACCAGAAAACAACTTATTCAAACTTATTTGTATTTAGAGTTAGATATGGTATCCCCTTAATGTCCCATCTCTTGACACTCGGTTCTTTCTTTAAAATAAAACTCTCTTAATGGAAGTACACTGAAAGTTAGGATAAAAACGTTTCCTCATTAAATACCTCCACAGCATTTTGAACTTATATTTCTACTATGAATTTCAGTACCAGAACCCATCAAAACAAAAAGAGGGGGTGCTGGATATAATATAGTGTGAACCAGTCCTTCTGTAGGCCACAAAACTGAAACAGAATGAGGAACTCAGTCAGTATTTCACTGGTTCCGTCCAAACTAATATACAAAGACTCTCAGATATATCCATGTAAAATCAGATGTGTTCACAGTTCATTTAGAGTTCACAACAGTTTTATATCTTTCATTATGGGAAGGATTTTAACACTGAATCTCAGGTTGCAGTTAATATCCTTCCGTCAGCCCTACGGGTATATATTCCGCTTCATGCACTCATGTAGCTCCCATTAATGCTAATGGGATTGAGTTAGAACTAAGCACTGGGGGAAATAAAAGTAGTTTCTAATAATTCCTGACCTTAGTGTAATGTGAAGGGATTCTTAACCTATGTGAACAATCCATGAAGTATATATCAAGCATTACACTTGGAAAGAAACAGGCTCCCTACATAGGTGATGCTGTCTGATGTAAGCCAGCCTCTGTACTGTTGACTGGGCAGGGCTGTCAAGGACGGGGCATTTTGGAGGGTGACTTGATAGCACATAAGAACAACAATATCACACAGGTATAGAAAACTCACATATCTCAACAGTTTGTGCAAAACCTGGTGCAACAACAGGGCCAATATCCATCACATTTGAACTACAGACCAAAAGAGTAATCCCTTGAAATGGATTTGCTGTTGTGATCCTTGCAGGGCATCTCCTGGGGTCCCAAATAAAAAGCAAAGTAGACCAAAACTGCCAAAGGCAACAGAGATTCGTTTTACTGTTTGTTTAGCTTGCAATATGTTTTTGTGTGTCCACTGGAGACTGATAAAATAAACAAACACCCTTCTGTCAAAATGTACAGTAATAGAAGTGGAATCTCTTCTCCTTTCAAATACATTTTAAACATTAATACATGCACAGCAGTTCTTCGTGTCTCTCTGTGTGTTTATACAAACACATAAATACAAGATGTAAACATGACTTGGATTATGCCATATGGGCCAGCCTTTTTATCAGGTTTCTGAACTCCATCCTTGTTTGCTTCATTTTCACAATTGATGAAAACTGACATTTAACAATGTAATAAACCACTTGAATAAGCCTCTGTACAAATGGTGGCTAGACAAAACTGAAAACTGGGGCCATCCCCTTATGCTGGGTTTTGGCAGAACTAAACTGACAGGGTTAGCTTGCTGTGATTGGTTTGCAAAGCAATAAATCTTTCTATTTTGATCTATTTTTAAACAGAGGATTATCTGTACCCCATGAATGAGAAAGAGACTAAAGTGTTTATCAGTGTTATAATCGGTATGTCTGTTGCATAAAAGAATTCATCAAGTACTCATAAAAAGTGCACAATTTAATTTAAAGCATTTGTCAGTGTCAGCACATCCAACAAATTACAACTGCGAGTATTATTGCCAACATTTTATTATTACATTTAATTTGGTGATAGAGATTTCTGGGCATATATTACAGAGCCAGGAAATACATTTTTAAAAAACGAACAATGACTAATGGTATTAAATCATGCACTGATTATATCTTGGGAAAAATAAGACTGGTTTCGCAAGGGCAACAAGAATAAGTTACTAATTTTGTCTGAACATGACAGATTATACTGCAACACTTCGAAGGCTTTTAAAACACCCTTTCAGATGCTGAGCCTAACAACCAACTATGTTAGTGATAGGTGTGAAAGGATGATTTGAAACAAGGGAGTAGAAAGATTAAAAAGGTAACAAAGAAACTTACTTAGCCCAGAAGAGGGGAGGGGTTAAAATCAGATAGCACAAGGTGTGGGGAAACAGGCATGTAGGCAGGAGGGCCAAATACTTCCTGATTGTTTATTGACAAGCTGGGCAGAACAAAATGAGCCTATCGTAGCCCACCGGGGGCAGGGCTGGATTGGGAAGAAGGGCCGGTGTTGGAGCAGTGTAGAGTAGGCGGGTGGAAAGATTGTAAACTCCCGGTACCCCAGCCAATTAGGGAAAAGGAGGAGAGAAGAAGTGACCGGGGGGGGGGGGCAGGATTCAAAAAGGGGATGCGAGCATGTGCTCAGGTGAACAGAAAAATGGGAAAGAAACCCATTTGCAATAAAGTTTTAAAAAGAACTCTCTGCATGCTTGGAATATTTTTTCTCTTCCGATGGAAAGGAAAGAGTGATCATAACATTAGCAGAGTGAGAGAACCAGCATTGCCCAATAGACTTAGTATTGCTCAACTGGACTTAAGGTAGGAGTTTAGTTTTGCTCAGTCATAAACTCACTGCCTATCTTTCACTACTGGTTTTTAACCCATCTTACACAGTCACCTAATCCTTTATGAGGAAAAAAAATCTTAGTGCACTTAGTGCACTAAGGCTACAATCCCAAACCAGTTCAACCGTGTACAAAATTACTGCCTTCGGTAATTAGTTCTAAACAACACCAGAAGTATATGACTCTTATTACTGCTATAGCACCATCCCTGCACCGGCATCAGTAGCTTGATAAATGTATCAGTGTACTGGAGGGGTGGGAAGAAAAGGACACATCTCACAGTAGGAGAGGGGAATAAAGCATGTTTGCTTTGTTTTTCTAATTGCAGTTGCCTTCCCTAGTTCCATAAAAATCAATGAATTGGTGAAACTGATTAAGCCTCATGCAGCTCTTAAGTTACCTACATTCATAAAAAATGTTACATCTTTGTATAGAAAGTGCTACACAAGCATGTATGTAGAGATATACATACCCAGGAGCTGACAGTATATTGAGGAGGCTGAGCAGGTCTGGCCTGCAAGCAAGTTGCCTGGATGGAAGACCATATCTAGGCACCAGACAGAAGACATTAGTGCTGTGCTGAAAAATTATTCTGCCTTTTTTCAGCCATTCTTTGTCAATTTAAAGGAGCAAAATGCTATTGGGGGAAAAATCCAAGCGAGAACACTTCAAAAAAGCCTGAAGAGTTGGGCTTGGTGATCTTATATTAGGAACATAAGAACTTTACTTATGAGGTGGCTGGGATGATTGTACAAACACCTTGTTTTTCATTGTTAAACCATCTTTATATCAGTCTGTAGTCTCCTTGCTTCCCATGCTCCAGTCAAAGCCTGGAGGAAGCCCTGAAATGATTTCTCCCCTAGAGCTTCTCAAACCATGAAGAGTGGGCAGGCTGGGAGGCTGCAGAGCAGTGCTGGATGCACAACAGGAGGGAGACGCACACACACCACCATCAGCCACTTCGCAGCAACTGGATATGCTCAGAACTCCACCGAAGCAGACCCAAAAGAAATTTTAAAGCCTCCAAAACAAAGCAGAACAGTGGCAGCCACCCTCACGAGGAAAGAACAATTTCAGGAAACATGAAGACCGGTTTTTGCACAGCACTAGCTCTTCTTCTTCCCTGCAGCTGGCCACAATCACACCTCAGACTAACATCTGGAAGAAACTGGGGAAATTTCTAAGTCCTAAAGAACAACAATGAGAGGTGAGCTAAAATGCTTCACAATACGGTTTTCTCGGAAAAGATCTAAGACTGCTCCTTCCTTACCCAGGTAGAAATAACAGGCCACTTTGTAGAATTTTCCACAGATGTTCTTCAACATTTTTCTAGGCAGTGGCTGCTTTCCATTCCTCTCCCTCAAACCCAAAGACCTGGAATGACACTTGGTATGGGTCACTGATGAAGATGCCGGGGGACAGGGGGAATGTTGCTACCATCAGGAAAAAGTAGAAAAGTTCTGCTACAACTTCTGCAGATGATGAGCCCTGCTGGAGTCAAACTGTTAGAGTGTTTCTCCTCCCCGTAGAGAAATTCAGTGAAAGTGTCTCCCACTCCCCAAATTCTCTTCTCACAGAAAGAGTAGTGAATTTCAAGAGGCCTTTTATGCCCAGCTTTAAAACTCATCATGAAGTCTTTGACTAATTGTGGGGATGGACACTCGATGAGGGCATTAGAGCAGTTAGAGACCCTGATACTTTGCTATTACAGGGTCAATACTGGTGAATCCCCAAAGTAGCATCTGACTGGTCCAGCATGCTGCCACTTTCACACTGAGGCATATTGTTTCCCTCTCCTAACTCCTCTGCCTCCTGCTACCAGACCTTCTGCCACACAACATAACTTGGTGCAGAGGTTGTTTGGTGCCCTGTGGCTTTACTCTGAAACCTCTGTAAAATGTTGGGAGGGGAGGGGTAGGGAGAGCCCATTTGTGCACTTCCTGCTGCAGTATGATGAGGAGCGGGCAAAGAAAATAACAAAACTGTACCTTATCTAGGGTGCCAAAATACCCTGAGACTGCTCTGAGCAAGGCAGGTGTTGGTGCAACCCACTGTGCTGACTGAAGCCCTGGACATCAGCTAAAAGTTCTGCCATGAGTGGGCCGGTGGAATGTGGAACAATACATACTGGGAAGTAGCAATTCTGGCCAAACTGCTGTGATAACCTAGGGAAGTTGAGGGAAGTCAGCCTAGCACAAGTGAGTCCCTGTGCCTTGACAATCTGCCTGTGGGAACAGCATACCCAAGTGAATCACACACACACCCCTTCATATATGGTGCATATTTCCTGCAAGGTTTTCAAGTCTGCTTGTTCCAAACTCCATTTTGTCACTTTAAAAGCAAAGTGCCATTTGTGAACATCAATAGTGCACCAAAAAGAAATGTCCTAAACTCACAGAAAACCAGGGTTTTCTACCAATCTGAGGTCTAGCAAACCTGGCATAGCAAGATCCTCAATCACCTGGGCCAGAAGAAGAGCAAAGATCATTGAAGCCTGAGCATAAGCATCAACTTCCACTTTCTTTTGTTTCTGATTCTTTCAAAGCGAATTCTTCCTCGTGCATCTACCCAAGACAGCTCCAGGGAATGCTGAGCAAGGAGACCAGAGTGAGGTCAGATGATTTGCACCTAACCTCAGCCAGCCCAGCAGATCCACTTCTGCTAGGCATGACCCTGCCAGCTTGGCACTGCAAAATGACCCTCTTCTTGTGCATGCAAACAGAGCAAATGTTCTGGGGGTACAATCGTTGATGACAAGATCTCCTGCGAGTTTAGGCTAAAGATAAAGAGTCCTGTGCTGTAAAAGAGCTATAAGTAATCATGCATGTTAGACATGTAGAATAGAAGAACAGTTTTGAATTAAGAGATTTCATGCCTCAAAGTATACACTTTGTGTTGGGTAGTTTGCAGGAGGAGACCAAACAGAACGTTTTGCTAGCCTTGAAGCCATTTTGTGAGCATGCATGTACTCTTACCTATTAATATTTAGTGGCTCATTTTTCACGTTAGCATTGTTTTAGGTAGGGTCAGAATGGGATTTCTGACCTAGATATGTTAATTTCAAGATGGTGGCAGGAATCAGTATGCTTAAAGAAAACTGTGGACTCAAGGATCTGGCTATAAGGAAGTATTTCACAATATTGGAGAAAATAGTATTTTTTTCTCCAGTATCTGTACTCTATGTACATATGTCAACAACTTTACATAAAACTAGGCTCACTGGAAAAATTACCTCAGATCCTGACATTACAGCACAAGTGTATATATTTCAACTCAGATGAAAATCTTACCATGTTCCCAGGTAAATGGCTCCAGGTTTGCGGCCAAAATTGCCTATTTCTTTTAGCAACAAATACTTTATACTGAAAGCTTCTCAAGATTGAAATGTACAAAAGAGTCACCTCATTCGAGCTGAGGCATTAGAATGGTGTGGGACGAAACGCATTACCTTTTACCACCAGGTTTCCAGTGCTGCTGGCTGCCCCAAAATGATTTGTTGCCACACACGTGTAACTCCCAGCATCTGCTTTCGTAACACTGGAAATCTTCAGAGTTCCATCTTCCAAAATAGTGTGCCTGAGAAGATAATGAAGCAATGCTGGTAAGTCTCAGTCTCTCTCTCTCTCTCTCTCTCCCCCCCCCCCCCCCCCCCCCCTCTCGGCAGTGCCATTCTCCACATTAATTATTTACAGTTTGAACAGCTGAGAAACCACAATAGGAGTTGACTTGAGAGAATCCTCAGGAGGCTGAAATGCATTAATACTACATGCCCCATTTACATGAGTTCTCCATGTATTTACTTGAGGGCAACTCTGCTTTACACGGTGAGGAACTGGGAAGCCTTTGTGGGAAGACGTCTTTGATAACCAGTGCTCACTGTGACAAACCCTCCACGATGCAGCACATACTACTTGGGGAACCTTTCATTACCAACAACTGAAAGAAAGCCCTTTGTGTTATTTAACACTTGGCCCAATGGAGTCAGATACTGGGACTAAGACTAATGAATCTTAATCTTAGGTTAGGACATACATGGTAATTTATTTTAGGTGACACATTTAACAACACAATAATCATGATGCATGAGGCCAAAATGCCTTCTCATTTAGCATTCTGCCTCTAAAAATGAGCACTCAGATGCCCCAAGGAAAGTTCAGACAAAGAATGGAAATGGTTTCTCCCTGCTCTTTTCTCTCTAGACAGAAAAGGCAGTCTAAATTTTGGAAATGTTCTCATTGTCCAACTGTGCAGATACTGCTCTGGTAGGGAAGATATGAGTGGATAAATTCCAATGCACTTCTAGCTCTAGATGAGATTAGTCTCTACTTACAGAACTTGCTTACATAATGCAGTTTATTGGCTGTTTTTCCGCTGTACTGACCATGGCAGAATTGAGATCTGAGTCCTGCCACACAACGTCTACTGTGGAAGAGTGGAATAGCACAAATGCAAGAGGGTATCATGCTTCTTTCACTTTCACAGTTAAATGCCACATTTTCCCCACTCTCAAAAGAAGCCACTCAAAAGTGCTGGATAGTCTCAGAAGCGAACTGAAAGGTCACAACATCATTCAAAGAATCTGTACACAACCATGAGCAGGGAATGACAAGTGCATGATAAATGTCTCATATAAAAACACCCATAAATCCTTGAGGGAAGAATCCAAGCCTTCCCAGAAGTATGTTTTTAGGTAGGTATATTACCAGATCCTGAATTGCACTAAATTCATATGCTATTGTTTTATTGCCTTTAAAGTGCTGTTTCCTTTGTATACCAATTACTATTTCGTAATGTTAAATAGTGTATGACTACGAACATTAATAAATATTATAGGTTCTCAGCACAAGAAGGTTTTCTTGATGCCAATGTCAGAAGGGCAAGAAAAATGGGGGAAGGAGAGGGTTTCAAGGACAAGGTGAATGTAGAAAACAACAGTATGGCAGCGCTTGGAAGATTTCAGATCTGCTTCTCTGCTCCTTCCAAATCCTAATTTGGATACTCTTTCAGAACCTTACAGCACAATCCTAAATGCATGCTAGCTTAAAGGAAGTCCCACTGCGTTCGGTGGGGTTTATTCTTAGGAAGGTATGCAGAGAAGGAGAACAGTCTTAGCCTCTTTGAACACTTAAGTAAAAGGATATACTGACACAGAGTTGTGTTACAGTATTGCTAAGATGCACCAGTATAAATGCCTTTCTTCCCCCAGCTTCCAAGAATCTTTCATGCGCATCTTTAGATTGCTGGAACATGGGTGGTTTCTGCTCTGCTAATGGTTCACTTGCCCGAAGGTGAAGGAAACAGTCACCAAGAGGATGCTGTACAACCTCTATTATTTTCAATGGGGTTTTGCCAGATTTCTACATACAAGAACAGACGCAGTACTGAATGTTTTGCACATTACATTTTAGGCTGCAACCGTATCTACAGTTATTTCAACAGCCGGCTCCATTAAAATTAATGGTGCTTACTTTCACATAGTGAGATGAAGCAATATGTAAATGATTTTTTGAAAAGGCCATCTGAGATCCATACTTCAGAATTTTGATAACACTTGTTGAATCATTAAATTTTATTTTACCCAGGTTCGATTTGAAACACTTCCTTGACATGCCTTTTTCTCCAGCATCCAAATGTCCTACCATTTTCTGTAATTTTTACTTTGCAGGGTAATGTTAGGCTGCTGATCACCTGAAAGGATTTCAGGATTTCCAATTCCAAGGAAGTGATGCTGGTAATTCCAGTACGAGCTCTGTGTGCCTTGAGGGCTTAGTATTACTTTACTGAATACAAATCTGTGCAGCTTGTATCTGTGAACCTGAGACATAACGCTGGCTCTCCGTACCAAGTGGATGTCAGAAAGCATTGTATGGCAGATGTTAAAACTCGAAGCAAGCAACCAAATCATTTCATGAATCCGTGCAGCCAAATCTGAGAACCTTTCAATCGCAGATCGTACAAATGCAGGCCTAAGAAAATGGCAGTTAAAATAATAAGTATTTTAAATAAAATGTAACCTTAATATTCATCTTTGAACTGTGACTTGCCAATGAAAAGGTTTCATAGTCACTATTCTAGGCATTAATTTTTGCTGCAAGTGCTCTTCTCAAAGCTTTTTGAAGCTGATGAGGCAGACAGTAACATAAGTAATTATTTTAGCATTCTGAAATTGTTCAGGGGAGGTCAGGGAATAAGATGACTTGAAGTCACTTCTGTTGCCTCAGAAATTTTTTAAGGGGATCTGGTTAAACCAGGGAGAAAGACCATCTGAGGTGACTGAATTGTTAATTGGGTTGAAAGAGAATGCATTGTGAACAACTATGCAAAGTGACTCTATGGATAATTGTTTTTAAATGTTAGTTCAAATGAAAATAAGCATTGTTCAGCTTACTGGTAATCAAATAAGGCATTCCAACAAGCAGTGCTACAGAATGAGTCTGGGAGGAATTCCCAACTGACCCTATCAGAAAAAAATGAGGTTGTCAGAAGTGGCTGATGGGTTTTATCCAAGATGGTACAATACTGCCATATCAATATTTTTAATTTGGGTCATCACCTACGATATAAGAACAAAAGTAAAGCCATGCTGGACCAGACCAAAGCTCCATCTGGTCCAGCACTCTTGTTCACATGGTCACAAACCATCTCCCCATGGAAACCCTCAAGCAGGAGGGGGCAAGACCTGCTCCTGACCTCAGCAACTAGTGTATGCAGGCATCTCACCTCTAGTGAAGGAGGGAACACAGAGCCAGCAAGTCAAATGCAACTGTGTTCGACCTCTTTGGCTGTCTTCCACCTAATTGTAAATTAAATCCAATATGAGTGTGGTCACTATTACCTAATGTCTCAACATTTACATCCCGTAATATGTTCTGGACAATCCCATTCAGGATTGCCTCCCCTCTTGGTTGGTTCTATGCCTCACTGCTTCAGGGCACAGTCATTTAAGACATCAAGAAAAAACCTCTGTCAAAACTGGAACAAGCATTTATCTAGTCAATGCATGGGTAGTTGAAGTCCTCCTTTATTACAACACTGTCTTCGTTGGAGCCCTTCCTGATTTCATTTCTAATCTCATTCTGGTCTGGGGATAGCATATTCCCATGTCTAAGTTAGTTTTGGAGCCAGGAATGTTCATCCATTGTGATTCTGTGGAAGAGTTTTCACAGTTTAGATCATCAATTTTGCTGGACTCTATGCCCTCCTTAACATAGAGGGTGACACCTCCTCTGGTATGCTCTTCCCTGTCTTTCCTATACAATCTTTATCCAGAGACGAATCTATTTCACTGGTTATCTCGGCTGCAGCAGGTTTCTGTACTGCCCACTATATCTAGCTTCTCCTTTATCACCAGGTAGTCCAAATGTCCCATTTTGGCTGGAAGGCTTCTAGCATTTGCATAGAAACAGCTAAGCACAGTGTTCCCCTCCAGCCACATGCAACTATTTTTCTGGTACTTTATTAAAGAAATCTTGGGTTGTAAATCTATCTAGACTTAAATGGGAGGAAGTAGCACTGAACCCAGTGGTCCTTAATTCTGACTAAATGCACAGTTTTTGCTTTGTTAGTTGATTGGTAATATGAATTACAAGTATGATCAATTCAATCTGTGTATAAATAAAAATGTATATGAAAATTATGTCTGCTGTTTTTAGAGGATGCCCATCTATGTTGTAGCATACAATAATATAAAAAGTATTTTTTGTAAGGTTGTATCTGACACCTCAAAATTATGTTAAATACTTATAGTAACTAAAAAACAAAACTTATTTGATTTTTTAGTGGTACCCAACTACATGTAAAATTCCTGATTGAAACTCCATTATCTCAGGCATGGCTGGTAGTTGGACAATACTGTAGATTGATAACCTTCATTATACTTAATGCTTATTTGTTTCCAACACTCTGGAGTTCATTCTGTGTTCTGATGCCAAATCATTAGTAACATCATTAGAAAAAGTAAAGGTTTTCCTGAAATGTCTCCTTATTTATCACAAATCAACATTATTAGTGTTTTGGTTGCCATCCGTTATCATTTCCAAGGTGCAAGAAATAAGTAGCGTTACATAAATATTGTTCTTAAAATATACCATTCATCAAACTCAGCTTCCTTTGCATTGCCAAAGAACCTAATCTTAAAAGCCATTCATCTTGTCACCCTTCTTTCTCTTACTCCATATACCACACATTTTCAAAGTATCAATTGATGTTTTCATTTGTAGACCAGTTTTCCACTCAGGTCCTAAAATGTTGTGCTTAGATATCAGACTGGAAACACAGGGCCAAATACCACCACTTGTTTACCATAAGCTGCTGCCCTGTCATTTTTTCTATATTTCATTCCATCCTTTATTCTATGTATCTACCCATACTGTGAATATTTCAATGTCTGCATCCATTGTAACATCTAGGTTGGTAATGGTCACATTAACTTAAACCATTAACAGCACTGGTACATTTGTTGATATCCACAGAAAATGGATTAGGAAAGTACAGCTTGCTCCTGAAGTCTGGTATATTGATCTATGGAGCTTCTTTCCAAGTGTATGCATTGGCAGCTTTTAGATGTGATATCTGAAGCACAGATTAACAGTAATGTCATAATAATAGATATATTATCATTTATACTTTATGTATAAGCGGGGCAATCCAATATGGCCCAGGGCTTGGAAGATTACATGCATTCATGGGAAGGCAGAAGAAGCCACAGAGGCAAATGTCTCCTCTGTATTCCTCTCAGCCTTGCAAAAGGCTTAGATGGCTCATTTCAGTCATCCAAGTAATTTGCTGTGGAGTACGAGGACAAGAGCCTGAAGCATACATGCTACATATGCTGCCAGAGTCTGTCTCCTTCCCTCTGCCCTGTAAGTTTCTGAGGTTGGAATCGGAACTCCAGATTCTTCCTGTGGCAATTCAGATACCATGTAGCAACCACAGAATCATATCCTTAAACTATTATTCAGCATCATGGGATTGTATAAAGGAATGGAAATAGAAACCTAGAAACAGAGCGAGTCAGAAGTGGCCTCCCAGGCCATCTGGTCTGATCCCCGGCTCCAGCTCTGCTCATGACATGCCCACCATGAGCCTGTCCAACCTATCCTTGAACTGTTGGGGCTTCAACCATCTCCCATGGAAAGGGAAACAACTTTATTCGTATTGTGATCTGTACTTTCAGTACCACTTGAATAAAGGTAATATTTGATGCCAACTGCTACTCTACTACCAAACTGACTTTGTGCAGGTCCAAGTACTTGGTTGGATGGACTCATATCTACGGCCTACCAGAATCAGTAAAAGTATTTTTGAAAGACAGATTTCATGGCTTTCATAGGCACTGAGACTGGCTGAATCCTATTAAACCAGGACTGTCCCATCTGCATAGGCTGCCGGTCCATACCCAAGCCCTATTCTAAGTGTTTATATTAACACATGAGGCCTTAAAAGGTTTGAGGCCGGGTGACACTTCTTGCCAGCATGTCAGATTATCTTAAAATAATCCAGTCCAGTCTAACTCTACTTCAGGCAACCTCACCTAAAGAGGAGCATGTGGCTACTAGAAAAAAAAGAGCCTAGATATGGGATGTCCTCCCTAGAGAGGCTCACTTGATTGATGCCCATGTATTTTTGGCATGAGGTGAAGATCTCTTTATTTCATAGGAGTACTAATCTTTGGACCACTTCAGTGCCTTTAGCTATATGTACTAATGATTTGCCGCTGCTAGTCTTACACAGTGCACAAATGGAAGAATTTCATCTCTCAAGCATTTTTCAACACTGGTGCTAACTATATCTTGTGTCGCCGTGTCATGGGCAGGTTCCACAAATGTTGCAATGTTGATGGAGACCACTTTGAGCGCCTAAGAGACTAAACATGAACTGATCAGTACAGCACAGCTACTTTTGGCCCACCCTGTGTATACAGACAGTCCCCATGTTACAAATGAGTTCTGTTCCAGAGAAAATGGAAATTAGTCTTTAACTCAAATTTATATGTACATCAGATCATGTATAATCAACCCTACATATTCATGGGGGTTAGGGGTGCAGGACTCCCATGAAAATGAAAAATCTGCAAATATATTTAGCGTCTCCCCAACTCACCAGGGCCTCCTCTTAGCAGCAAGGAAATGCCACAGAGATTTCTCTGAAGTTAATGCCATAGTATTTACGGGGCAGAATCCAGATGCCCTGCTGCAGCTCTCCTACATGTGCTCCAGAAGTCTTCTGAAGAGTCCCCCAACACCCGGGGCAAATTTGTGGGTACGCAGGGAGGAGAGGATGTACAGCCCCATCTCATAGGTTGTATACTTCTGCTGCCAATTAACAGATCGGGATCCAACCCCAGGTGAACTGGAAGCCAAGAAGCCTCCTTTCATCTCACCATTCAGAGACATCTGCTTTTCAATAATTTATATTCTCAGGATGAAAACCCCCAGATGTCTCTGTATAGATCTTTATACTCCACATAATTGTTAGGCAATGTTTTGGCACAGGTGAGAGTCAGACAAACCTTTCCAAAAAATGTAGTGAAACTTCACATACGCTGCTCCTAGAAGAATGCCCATGAGGGTGAAGGCTGGGTACTGTTCTTCCCGTTCACCTATTTTAAACGTTCCAAACTTTGGCCTAAGTGCACCTATGAGCTGTTCGAGGATGAATATCCCATATGCCCCCATATGACTTTGGCTAAGATAAACTCTGCTTCAAAAAGCGGCACGCTACATGCTCTTTATGAATTCTGGTAAAGCTGGAGATGCATCATCCGATGCAGCAGGAAGCGGATGATGAGGCAGGCTAAGGCATCCGCCTGTCACTCCCTTTCACACTATGCAAAATATACTTGTATCAGCCATTGATCTATTATGCAGCAATGGATTTTCTGGTAATAACCATGACGTTAGACAATATTCGATAAAAACTGACGATGCAAATCTGATTCTTCTTAAAGGCTAGCATGAAGGCTACCTTTTAGTCATAGCTTTTTATCAGCAATAAAAGAGAGAGAGATTTTATACTGAAAAAGTGATACAACTGTATTTCTGAATCCCTATAGAGATAGGTCATCTTATCTACTATGTATTACATTATCTATAACATACAGCAGCTGTTGATCTTTGCTGAGAACTGTAGATTTCAGACCCACAGAGATTTAAAATACATCTGGGTTTAGCAGATAAATTGAAATCTTTTTATTAAAAGTAAAGCTTTTTTAATTCTAGGTCTTCAAAAACTGATGGGCAGCTCAATTCTAAAGAACTGTAGCTGAATCTGGCTTTGAAAAAATGATGCAAGATATCTGACCGGCTTTAGTTTGACTTTGAAAATGTTTTGTTTAAAAAGATTTGCTGATTGTTTATACTTTTGTATATTTCTATTTGCAAAATGAATTTTTCGAAGGATCACTAGAGGTCCTTCTAGTCCATTCCTCAACACCCTCCAGATGTGCTAGGATACTATTCCCATCATCTCTAGCCAGCATGGTCATTGGAATTGTGGGAGTTGTAGTCTAGTACATCCTGAGGGCACAAGATTGGGGAAAGCTGGTTCAGCAGTAAATGGAAAACTGGCTGGCCTTAAGATTCATCATGCAAAAACAACTACAAAAATGATTTCCTGATGTAATCTTCAACTTAGCTCAGTGAGTCACCCCAGCTATAAAATGCCCAGCAATCCACCATGGCTACCTTCAACTTTATTTCAGTTTAGCAACTTATATGAGGCTTGCTGCCTTTGAAAAGTTCTCAGAAACCACAGTTGATTCAGGATTGATTTCAAGTTGCTTTGTGGGTCCAATTTATAGTGCTTATTTTTCCCCCTATATAGAATTTCTTGGGAGTAGTGAAGTTTCTTCCAGGTCCTTATACATAGGATTGCACTGCTACAGTTCAGAACAACAGGTCTTTAAAAGACTTTTCATAAGGTCAGCCAAAACAATTGTAGCCTGAGCTCCTCTGCCTAGGAAAGTGGGCTTTTTACACTGGCCCCAGAGTTGTAAAGCTCATACCCAGTGGCTGTTTGCGCCATTCCCTTGCTTTTAGTTTTCAGATGGTTCATTAAGGTGGATAGTAGCCTTCAGGAATTTCTGATTGAGGAATTCCTAGTTTTACCTATTATTATACTGCTTCTTTGATTGCTTATATTGTTTTAACTTTTATTTATTAGATTCAACTTGTAAACCTCCTTGATGACCTACTAGATCAAAAAGGCCAGGGAAATACATTTCCAGTAACAATATGTTTTAGATAAAATAAAGTACCAAACACCATTCTTATAATGGCATGGAAAATCATATTGCTATAAATGCTGTAAATGAGCAAAGAATGCCGTGGTAAGTTTTCCAGACTCCAAAATATCAGCAGTGTGGGATACCACTGCAGTGCTTTTTTTGTAAGAAAAAAGGTGCTAGAACTCACATCTTGTTAATCTTTTATTTAAAAAATTATATATTCAGTTCTTAACATAAATTTAATTTATTGTATTTAAGGCAAATGTTCATAGTAAATTCCAAAGTTTTGTCCAATTCTCATCCGACAAATTTTCTCGACTCCTTTTCCTGCTGTTAGTATCTATGTGTGCTGTCATTGTGTCTGTTAATATTCTGGGCTTTTTATTAGCAGGACTGGTGGTTGAGAAGTAATTAATAATTTTTTTCATTTTTAAATTTGGGGTCACACTTTTACACTAAAAATTTAAAAAAGATTTTCAATTCACAAACTTTTTTTAAAATAAATTATTTACCTTTCACATGTAGTCAATCACTGTATACACACCCACACACATCAGTTGTGTAACAAAACATAACAGTCGCCGCCCGCAGTAAGCACTCACCGTACGACCACACAACCAGTCACAAGCCACGCAGTGCCATCACAACCAGCGTGGACGAAGTACGCATGCATCGGACTCAATACACAAGCAACCCGTATGCACTGTTTTAATGATTTTGCTGCTGACCTGCTATGCTCGACAGGGCGATTCAAATCCATGTGGACCAAACATCAAATTTACTTTTAAATTTTAAAGTTACTTTTAAAACTTGGAAAATCCATCAATAAAAGGTGTCAGAACTCCATTCCGATGCATTCTATGACAAAAAAGCACTGTACCATTGTATATATATTAATAAATGCAACTTCAGTTAGAACCTGGATTGTTAACAAGTAAGGGGTATTCTGCCCACATCAAAAGCATACATTTTAGGCCTGTAAAACTTGAAATTAATATTCAGATAAGATTAGAAATTGTACTGGTTCTGATATCTGAATCCTAAACACATGTATGTGTATCAACTTTCCCAAACATCTAGTGCCAGCACCCTGATGATGCATAGGTAAGTGTGTAGACAGAAGTAGAATTCATAGAATACTGTGCTGATTTGGACAATTCATCACATTTAATTTAGACCAGGCGTCTCAAATTCGCGGCCCGTGGGCCAATTGCCGGGACGGGTGGGGCACAGGGGGAGGGGCCCTGCGGCCTTCAAAGCGCCGGCGGCGCCCGGGCCGGCCTCCAGGAGCAACGCGGGATGAGCAGCCCACCACCACCGCTTGATGCGGCCCAGCCTCACCCAGACTCTACTTCCAGCGGCCCCCAGGTCAGTTGAGTTTGAGACCCCTGATTTAGACACAACTTTTCCACTGTTAAATTGCCTGCTCTACAGAGGAAAGGAAGAGAGAAATCACCATCCAATCCCCTCCCCCCGCCATCCTTTAGGAACTACATTTTCTCATGGGTAATGCTAGAGGAAATTTAGTGGACTTAAATTGAGATTGAAAGAGAGTAAACAGTAAGATTCAGCTTGAACAGAAACAACAAAGAATCTTGCAGCACCTGAAACACTAGCAAATATTACAGGAAGGTGAGAGAGAAGTGAGCCAACCTGGTGTACTTTAGATATTATTGGACTTCAAGTTCCATCACCTACCAGGGCTATCTTGCTGGGCTAGCTATTGGACAGTTTCGAGATGGACTTTTTGATACCACTGCTTAGACTGTGGACCCCAAATCTGCAGCAACCATACCCACTTGGAGGAAGAGAAATCTGAACCTACTCAGTCTTTTGAAGGTTGGCTGGGATTTTGCCAGCCTTTTCTCTCTTCAGCTGCAATATAAATTGTCTGGCTTGTTAAGCCTCAGTGCCTTTGTTATTAAGCGAAAGAACCTTTTTGCCCTTGTGTAGCTTAGGAGTCTTTGAAAGTTTGTCAAGGGGCTTTGCTTTCCTTCACCTTTTACACTTTGCATATCTGCCAGAGAAATGGGGAAATCTGTGTTTGAAATAAACTAAAGACTACAACACACATACATACATACTGCTTTGCCCACACACAAATGGCAACAGCAACTGCCTGTTGTTCCTGCACATTAGCCTGGAGACGCCATGTGAGGCACAGGCAGACTTCTTCTTTACTGTCACATGCAGGACTGCTTTATTCCTCGAACGGATCAGACTAGTTGTGCTTAAAGAAGAGTTGACGCTGGACAACCAAAATGGCTTTCCGTGAGCCTTTGAGGTCTTTTCTCCATTTGATCTTATCAAGAATCCTAGCAAGCTTTTTAAACTTGACATTTTCAGCACATAGCACCAGGACTTGAATTCACTTATCTAGGGAATATTAACAAATTTACAAATTGATGTGTGTGTGTGTGGGGTGCTGGTGAACAAATAAGAGACTTCTTTTATCCAAGGCAAGCTCCTAAGAGGTTTTCCGCAAGCAAGCTGTTTTTCCCAGAAGCAGGCTGATTCCAGAGTTTTAGCAACATATCCAGTTTAATAATGTCAGCTCTGATCATTCCACATTTAATACACTTAAAAACAGCTTGATATGACAAATCCAATATATGTTTACCTACATTGCCAGAAGAAAAGACTAGAAACATCAGGAGCTGCTGTATAATGTGTCAGACCTTTGGCCCATGGAGCCAGTACAGACACTGACTGGCAATGGTTCTCCAAGTTTTCAGGATGAGTTCTTCCTGGAGGTGCTGGGACCTGAACCTTCTGCTTGCAAGCATGCGCTTTACCACTGAGCTATGCCTCAGTTTACTTGGTATAGGTTGCATCCAGCTGAAGTGAGTATGTTCAAGCAATAAAAATAAGATATGCTGCTACATGTCTGATACTATGAGTGCATCAGTTTACCAGATACAAGCGTATCATGCAGATTTTGACTGTTGATTAAGCATGTGCATCAGAAATATTTCATGCTTAACTAAGCAAATTGTTTTTAATTTTCATTCCCCAAGAAAACTTATAGATGCTTGATGTCTTCTTTTATGGGTAGCAAAATATTTTTTAGTAAGAAGCTAAAGAAATGCTATCTGTGTTTCAGAAATTTTAGTCAAAACTTTCAATGCAAAATTTTTGAAACCATTATTTATATGGCGGGCTAAAAGAGTGTGCACTGATCCAGCATCATAGCAAGAGTTAATCTGTATTCTGTGTATTCAGGTTAACTGTATTTGCAAATATCATAGGCTTTACTATTAAAGCCATGTGCTATTCCTTTAAAAACAAATAAGCATGATATGGAAAAATGCCAATGTTTAATGGGTGATTTCTTATAATCTCCTTCCCAGATAATGGGGAGTTATTTTTCTCTACAGCAAAAGCTTATTCAGTGATTGGCAAACAATCTAGAGACAGCTGTGAAATCAACCAGGTAATATGCTCTAATGACTAATTCATCAGCAGGAGCTGATGGAACTTGTTGCTCAAGAGATTAATCTTCTGAATGGATGTAAATGTTTCAAAATGACAAATATTTAAAGGGAACATGATAGAGTCAGTTCTAATTCTTAGAAAGAAATTACCAATGAGTAGTTCTGCATGTCATGAGAACCCATCATAGGTAACTAGACACAGTGGATTGTCACTAGAACTGAGACTGCTTTTTGCAGGTGGTTTATTTTTGAGAAATGGGCTACCCTGACCACCCACAGCTTGCACAACCCATTACAGGTTGTGATGCTATCTGAACCCAGGAAACCTATCTTATTACAGGTTGCTGGAGACAACAAGTGAACTATTAGGCAAGAGCAGCAATTGCTCCCTTAAGGCACTTGGAGATCTCATCTATACTGTTGCCAATGGTGTTCTGGGGCAACTGTCGCTGGCTTGTTACTAGGGTTTCTATGAAGAAATGTGCACAATTGAGACTGTGAGTTTTTAAAAACCAGTGTTTTGCAGGTGTGCAGTTATGGCAACTTGAAGCGAAGTCTTGCCTAGCCAATGTCCTGGTAAGTATCCACTTTCCTAGTGCAGTACATAACATCCATGGATGTTGATAAAGGAAGGTTGTATATAGATTAATCTGCACACACTTTACAGTTGACCAAAAAGCCAACAACATAATTCTTCAGACTTGATGTCCCAAGTTGATGATCTGGAAATGGCAATGGTCATGTGAAGTTTACTCAAAATTGCACCTGCATGTTATCTAATCCATACAGAGAGTCAATCTTGTGCCCATGAATTAGATGTTTTCTCAACATAGTTTGTCCTTCAATGCTTGAAAATCACACTGCTGCAGCTTTACTGCAAGGTGAGCCATTTGATATTAATGGCTCTCTGCTTAGAAGATCAAGTCCCCAAATAGCCCTATGGAGTGTCCACTTTGTATAAAGCTGGACTTTGAAGGGATAGAAATGTTCTGAGGCAATAGAGAGTAATTCAGAGAATGCTGGGCATGCATATGGCATGTAGAAATCTGAGGATGTTTGCATGCATAAGTTTCTCTATACGTAAGAGAAGTGAAATCGTTCATCAACCTAACTGTACAGAGAATTTGCTCTTTGTACTGTAGAGTGGTGTATTTACTGATGAAAATATCAGCTCTAACAGCAAGAACTCCAGCCCAGTCAATCTTATAACCATCACATCTCCTGTGGGATTCACCATTGTTCTGTGGAGGAAGCTGGGCCTGAAATATCCTCCTTGTTGTTATGTGCTGTCATCTCCAACTTATGGAAACCCTTTGAATGAAAGCCTCAAAAACGTCCTATTCATGACAGCCCTACTCTTGTAAATTCAAGAATGTGGCCTCTTTATGGAGTCAATCCATCTCATATTTGGTTTTCCTTTTCTTTTATTGCCTTCAACTTTCCCTAACATTATTGTCTTCTCAAGGACACTTTGCCTTCTCATGATGTGTACAAAGTGCGATAGCCTGAGTTTTGTCATTTTTGCTTCTGTGGAAATCTCTGGCTTGATTTGACCTAGAACTCACTTGTTCATCTTTCTGCCAGTCCAGGGTATTTGCAAAGCTCTCCTCCAGCACCATGTTTCAGATGCATCAATTTTATTTCTGTCAGATTTCTTCACTGCCCAGTTTTCACATGCATATATAGTGATCTTTTCTAATTCCCTCACTGCTGCCTTTCCAAGCCTCAGTCGTCTTCAAATTTCTTGGTTGCAGTCTCCATTTGAGTTGGTGACTGAACCAAGGCAAGCAAAATCTTTCACAGTTGCAATTTATTTATTTAAGATATTTGTATGCTGTCCTTTGCGAGAGCCTCAGGACGGCTTACACAAATAAAATACCTATACATAAAAGTATAACATAAATAAATTAACGACCCACTCTGGCTGCAATTAAAATATGGTAATAAAATTCAATATTAAAACTTGTTAAAATATTGATTAAATAAAAAGGTCTTAACCTGGCGCCAAAAAACACATAATGACAGCGCTACACAGACCTCTCTGGGGAGCACATTCCATAGTCGGGGTGCCATCACAGAGAAGACCCTCCTCCGGGTACTCTGTCTCCTAATATCTTTCACAGAGGGTTCCCGGAGGAGGGCTTCTGCTGCCGATCTCAGGGGTGGGAGGGCAAATAAGGCAATTGCTTCACTGTTGACAGTAAAGTTATGTGCTTCATCTGTAATCACAATCTTGGTTTTCTTAATATTCAGCGACAGTCTGTTTCTCCATCTTCTGCCTTAGCAGGAGCTTCTTGTCCACATCACAGGTCATGCAACAGGATGATCAAGTGCTGGAGCACCCCCTTTTTTGGGGGGACCATCTATAGTTTTTCATGATCCATACAGTCAAAGACTTTGTTGTAACTTTTAAAGCACAGACAGGTCTTCTTCTGAAATTCTTTGGTGTGTTCCAGTAGCCAACATGTATTTGCAATAAGCTCTTGAGTGCTTTTTCCTTTTCAAATCCAGCTTGAATGTCTTCAGGGGCAAAATTCTTTGTTGTAACACTCTAAGCATCCCTTTGCTTGCATGGGAAATTAGTGCACTGGTGCCATGCCTTCACTGTTTTGCAACTCCTTTCTTGAGGATGGGAATATATATTCAACATTTCCCATCTGTGGGCTATTGTTTTGTTTTCCATATTTGTTGGCATAGTCTGGTTAGGATTTTGAAAGACTCAACCTCTGGAATAGTTCTGTTGGTATCCTATCTACTCCAGGTGCTTTGTTCCCTGAAAGTGTTTTCAGAGCAGCTTTTAGTTCACTTGAGAAAATGTATCTGGTACTATAGGCATCCATCTAAAAGTAAGTTCTACTGAGTCCAATAAAGCTCACTCCCAGATTGGGGGGTAGAGGATCATAGGTCAAATTCCAGCCACGGTTCTCTCCTCCCTCAAGTTGTACATGATTGGCACTGTGCAACTATCATCGTATCATTGGTTATGCAGGAATAAGGGTGTTGCACCAACATGTGTGCAAGCTCTAGTTTCACCTTGATATTCAGGGGCAGAAGAAACCTGCAAAAAATGCTATGTGTGATCGAGTTTTCATAGAGATCTGTGGCTGTCAGGAGACACATTCTCTGTGGCATGAATTCCTTCTTCGGCTGAAAAGGAAGTAGGAGCAGTTTCATGAAAGCTCTATAAAGCACTGGGGAGGGGTGCAAATCTTACCCCTCCTCTCCATCTCACAGGGGGAAAGGGATTCATTTTGATATAGAATATAGAAATATAATTATGACAGGAAAATCTGTTATCACATGGAATGGTCTTAAATGACAATCTAAAGAGAAGAATTGGCCTTGTATAATTAGTGACTGTGAACCACAATCACTCAGAAGAGCGATTCAATTTTGTTAGAGGTAAATTGCTTAGAAAACTCAGAGGTAAATGGAATCTTCTGTGATTGGGAGGAAGGTGGTTTGGGAATGCACCACGGCCACAGGAGAAGAACAAAGTTAAAATAAAATGAAACTTCAGGAGGTCTTTATAATTGCCAATCACACTGAGCTGCATTTAGCCTATTGCATTTGAAAAATGGGCAATTAGATTTTTTGGTCTCACCAGTTCATCGCTAATTCTTAATATTAATCTCATACAGAATGTTAAATGCACTGTATTCAAAGAAGCAAATTGCTGCCTACAACCTATTTCCAGTATTCTCACCAGGGATTCTATAGCCAAGTCAGAGATAGGCATGTACTAGTTTTTTGGCAGGTTACAAATGCTAATAACAACCATAAAAGAAAAGGATAATTTGTTCTGCTAAAAGGAGCCTTTTCAGCTATTTATTTTGCACTGTGTTGTCCAAGTGAATATGCTTCATAACAGCATTTATTAATATCTGTGTACACCAGAAAGCTCAGTTTGATCTTCATTCGAACTTTTCCCCTGAAGTACAATTTCACATTTTCAAGGCAAGCATGAAACTGATGAAACATCATCTTGAAAGGGCTGAGGGGAAGTATTTATAGTTATTAACAATTTTCATGTAGTTACAAGATTATTGAGGTCAATCAAAGTATAATAATATATCTAGGTTATCTGAGAGGAAGAGCTAAGTGCAATAATGTCATTCTTATATACTATTGCTAACAAAGGTAAAAACAGATCACATGATTCTGAAACTCCAAAGGAAAATAAGTGGTTGCTGTTACCCTAGGCTGGACGTGGAAGCAGACCAGCCCTGTTACCTTTGCTCAGATACTGAAGCATATGCATGCAAAGAAAGCAAGTTAGTCTGAGAATCTGAGCACAAATTATTCTCTTTACACCTCTGAGCTAGCTACAACCGTCATGCCCAAACTTAATCCAACAGGCCAAAGCCTTAGAATTAAGGGAGGCACGTGACCCCTCATGTCAGTGGGGTTCCTTATCCAATACTGCTTTAATTCTGAGCTTTATAGGAGCATCCATGGTGCAGAACTCAACTCTCAAGAAAGGGATGGCTCCTACAAAGCTCAGAATAGAAGCTGCAGAAATCATCTATCTCCCCTGTTGATATTAGTCCCACATAGTGGGCAACATGCATATTATCAGTGCTATTTATGCTGTTCTTCTCTTACTGTTCTCCAGAAATGGACAGAATGCAATTGTTGTGCACCCACACAGGGAAAAGTGGCCAGAAGGGCCAGAGTCTGTTGATAGATCTGTTGGGAATTCGAGTTCGGGGAGTGAAGACGAAGCAATTTCAGAATGACAGTCAGCAAATGACAGTATCGGATCAAGGTCAGGGAATGTCTGCAGTTCAAGCCCCATCTGGGTGGGAGTGGTGACCAGTCTGCCCAGGGCATGCACCAAAAGCTGAGTAGTCTGTCATGTGTAGAGGCCCCTCCTGCTGAGGAGGCATTGCTGGTTGCTAGGAGGGGAGACGGGGGGGGGATACAATTATCGGAGCTGCAGGAGGGGTGGAGATGGGCGGGGAATGCCAGCCCCCCACCCCTGAGCAGCAACGGAGAACGTCTTTTAAATGGGACCAAGATTAAGGGTGGGCTCAGAGAGGGTTCAACGCATAGAAATGTTTGACTAAAAGGAAGTGTTACAATAAATCATTGAGAAAAGGAGCTCTGAAACAGTGTGTTTACTCGTGAGAAGAACCACATTTCATGACAGCTATGACCTCTGAGGCACAGACCTACTCATGAGCTTCTAGAGAAGAAAGCAAAATCAGTGGAATAGCATAACGCAGAGACACATAATCAGTTCTTTGTATCATCTTCACCGCTTGATAGATTAGGACCCCTTAGGTACTCTGGGAACTAAGCTTAAAAAGTACATTTAAAAATGGGGAAGTGCTGTTCCATGAGAGGGAAAAAATTTAAAAAAACCCCCACAGTTGGGGAATACCTTCCTTAAGACCAATAAAGTATGCAGAATTTGGCCAAACTCAGAAGTCACACACTTTGTGGTCTTTCGGTTGGTTCTAATAAAGACGCTGCCTGGCTGTGGGTTTTGAAGATTCAGGGTATCTCTGTGAACGTCTCCAGGCATAACTGGCTCAAACTCTGGAAAATGGGCAGGGATATACAGAGCTCCAACCTGAACAAAAACGTTCAGGGCTAGGGATATATAGAGCTCCAACCTGAACAAAAGCTTACTTGCTTGGCACCATGGTGATTCACACTTTTGGTCAATTTGGTGCCTCAAATGTGAGAGGATTTTTAAGCAAGCCATTCAGGGCTTTCAAGGTCACAAGAAGCAGAATGATGTGCTTCTGTAAGTTCTCCCAGCATCAGAAGGTGAAAGTAGCTGAAACTTTTAGGTCAGCCAGAAAGGATAAAACTTGCACAAAGAGCATTCCAGTTGCCCATCTCTGAGCTAAACTTTATTACTTCTCCTCCCAAGGTACTTATATATCCAATATACATTTGTTCTCACCCCAAAGCTCAATTTTTCCAAAGAGAAAGTTCATTTCATATGATGATCTCAGAATGCTTTACTTAATTCTTATAGTCTGTCTAAAGTCCATTGAGATGATTTAGATATCATTAAGCCAGTTCCTACACAGAAATAATTGTAACTGGAGGCACCAAGAGGCTAACTGCATTCCTCAAGGTTACAAAGAAAGGTCACACAGGCGACAGGATGCTTAAGTTATGAAACTTCACTTTTGTATCGCTGTTTTAACAACTCTGTCACAGAAAAGGCAAGTTCTTCCAGTAGGTAATTTAAAGAACATACAATCATCACAACCAAGATGTCTGCAGAGCTCGATTTGAAATAATATTTTAAATGAGAAAAATATAATGTTCACAGAATTTTCTATGTAAATAAGTGCTGACATATAACATTTTATGTCCATTTTGTGAGATTAGAATGTAAGTAGCAAGTACATTCTGAGTTCATTTGTTCTAGCTGATGCCATCTGAATAGAAGCCCAAAGGCATAAACTTTGAGAAAATAAGACATTTTTCTTCGTTTCAACTTACACTGCCCATTGTGAAAAAAACAGATTACCCACTTCACTTATAATTGATATTTACACAGATCTTAAATATCTAAAGAAACATTGTATGCCACTGGGAGAAAAAGTATATGTAATGTTCATCAAGAACATCATAAAGGCAGAATTAGAAAAGGTCTTTAGAAATGTTTCCCTCCCATCTCCCCCACTATACACACTTTTCCTTAAGGCATATAATTACTGCCTTGCATTTAAAACTCATTACATGGATTTCTCAAAGCTTAGTACTGAATGTAAAATGATTATCTTGTTCTAATGATGAAAAGAACTCAGAAACTTATTTGCAACTAAACTTATTTGTCTCTCCAAAATGCCTATGATTTATGAGATCACTTCCTTCAATCTCTAAGTTGTGTTCACATGCAAAATATTTGTGCTATATGTAATCTATTATCTATTTGCACAAGCATGAAGGAAGGACAGAAGAAAGGAAGCAAAAGAAGAAGAGTTTACATATCAAGATTCTGCAGTTAAAGTCTGTGTTCATGTGAGCACACACCCCATACACGATGTTATTTCTTGCAGCCCTTTCTGTTTGTCAGGTGTCAATCAGCAAAACCACAAGTATAGAAGGAAGTCTAAGATTTCCCCAGAAGTGGCAAAGGTTAATGTAGTAATTTCATGTAGTGCACAGTTCAGAGAATACTCGACACCATACAATAGCTCTGCAAGATCAGAAGCTGGTTCCTCTCGTGTTCTACTTAAACCTGTACTTTGGCAACATGCTCCCCCGCTCCCCACCCTTTTACTAGGAAGTTGGTGGTTGTATGGTGTCTAAGATTGCAAAGTGTGAGATAGGCAGTCCCAGGGTCAAACTTCTTACTCAGCCCTAAACTCAGGAATTGTATCTGAACATCTGTTAGCACCAGATCAGAGGGAAAAGTTTCCCGGTGTTGTGTGTGAACCTGATCCAAATTGGTTGCTTGGAGATCTTATTCACAGCTCTCCGGTATCATGTCTAATTAGCAACTGGCATTGAGCAGTGAGTGATGGCAAGAGACCTGTGTCTTTAATCCTAAATCAGCAGCGAACAGACTCTGGCTTTACACACTGTTTGCACTTCAGTGGGAGATCTGAGCTCTCTCCTCCCAAGATTTATTTCCATATAATCTTTCTCCTCAATACCTTTCCTCACCTAGACTTTGATATCAGATGTAAATCTTACAGCTGGGGTGGCAGGGCACATTTGGAATTCTGGAAAACTACTGAGCCCAAAATGGCTGCCGTGGAAGGTGTGGCTGGTCACAATGTACCTATTTCCACAAAACAAACTAGTGGAAACTGAGAAAAAGTAACAAGCCCTAAAACCCAAGCGGAAGGCAGAGGTGAGGTGGATCACAAAACCACTTTCCTGCACCAATGTTTATTTTTAAGAAAGAAAACTATGGACATTTCATTTTGCATGCCAGTCTCCCAGTTAAAAAAGATGTTTAAATGTAAAATAATAAAATAATAAAATAAAATAAAAAATAAGGCAGGAGGTGAAGGGAGCCTAGGAGATGCCAAGAAAGGATCTGTAAGTCCATGGGCACCACATCAGAGACCCAAACTCTGTGAAATGGACCAACACCTCCACTTTATGAATCATGTGTTCAAAGACTTAGCCATGATTAGAGTAGAAGTAAAGCCATGAAGTAAATAGGACTTAGGTTACTAATTAATGAAACATTACTAATAAGTCCCACTGATTTCAGATGCTACACTTTAAAACAACTATGTCTGGATCCAGGCCACAGAACCGTTTAGGACATTGCCACCAACACCTAATCCCAACATCCTATCCTGGAGAAGACTATTACTAATGCCAATGGAAGCTGCCTGGAAAATTAATAGTATGCGCACACCCTGTTTCTTCCCCAACACAGCTTATCTGCTAAGGTGATCGTGGCAGCATCAACAATTATGTCCAACCCAAACTGAAATGGATTGAGAAAATCAGCTTCATCCAGCAGTACGTAGAGTTGCAAGACCACCACATGCTGGAAATATTTCCCAGTAAGAGAGTATTACAAATGGCCAATAGTTTAAATATTCCAGTCGTAAAGTATAGTTCTCCAGAAGCAGTGGTACCATTGCTTCCATTAAAGGTGCATGATACTACTCCATCTTTCAGGAATGCATTTACTTGATTTATCAAGGCAAATACTTCTGGCTATAAGAAGTCAAGAAAGTTAAAACTTGAGCATATACCTGGTAGGCTGGACTTGTCCAGGTGGCCTGGAAACGGCCCTCAGCAGCTAAAACTCATCCATTACAAATTGGGTCTCTGGACACCTGCTACAGACCACCCATCAATCAGAATGTCCCAGTATACATGAGTAATTTCTCATAGGGCTTTGCAAAACACATCATGACATATTTGGACTACATTGCAACTGGTCGCAAACCATCACCAAAAAAGTTCCAGTTGTTGTTGTTGTTAGTCGCGAAGTCGTTTCCGACCCATCGCAACCCCATGGACAACATTCCTCCAGGCCTTCCTGTCCTCCACCATCCCCTGGAGTCCACTTAAGTTCACGCCAACTGCCCCAGTGACCCCATCTAGCCACCTCATCCTCTGCCGTCCCCTTCTTTTGCCATCTATTGTTCCCAGCATTAGACTCTTCTCCAGGGAGTCTTTCCTTCTCATTAGGTGGCCAAAGTATTTGAGTTTCATCTTCAGGATCTGGCCTTCTAAAGAGCAGTCAGGGTAGCTCTCCTCTTGGACTGACCAGGTTGATCACCTTGCGGTACAAGGGACTTGCAGGAATCAAGGCCTCAATTCTTTGGCACTCAGCCTTCCTTATGGTCCAACTTTCACAGACATACATAGCAACTGGAAAAACCATAGCCTTGACTATACGCACTTTTGTTGGCAAGGTAATGTCTCTGCTTTTTAGTATGCTGTCTAGATTTGCCATAGCTTTCCTCCCCAGGAGCAAGCGTCTTTTAATTTCTTGGCTGTGGTGATCTTGCAGCCCAGGACAATAAAATCTGTCACTACCTCCATTTCTTCCCCATCTATTTGCCAGGAAGTGAGAGGACCGGATGCCATGATCTTAGTTTTCTTAATGTTGAGTTTCAAGCCAACTTTTGCACTCTCCTCCTTCACCCGCATCAAGAGGCTCTTTAGTTCCTCTTCACTTTCTATCATGAGAGTGGTATCATCTGCATATCTGAGGTTGTTGATATTTCTCCCAGCAATCTTAATTCCAACTGGTGATTCATCTAGCCCTGCCTTTCTCATGAGTGCTCTGCATATAAGATAAATAGGCAGGACGACAGTGTACAGCCTTGCTAAACTCCTTTCCCAATATTGAACCAATCAGTGGTTCCGTGTCCAGTTCTCACTGTTGCTTCTTGACCCGCATATAGGTTTCTCAAGGGATAAATAAGATGGTCTGGTACTCCCATCTCTTTCAGAACTTGCCACTATTTGTTGTGATCCACACAATCAAAGGTGTTAGCATAGTCAATGAAGCAGAAGTAGATGTTTTTCTGGAACTCCCTAGCTTTCTCCATGATCCAGC